>NW_015150954.1:11803-24184 GCF_000732505.1 Cyprinodon variegatus
TTAGTCATTCGCTGCTAAGCTCAAAACAACCGCGCCTGGCTTGACGGAGAAACCAGGAGAACAGCTGAGCATATTTACGACAGTGCACTTTTACTTTCGCCCTCTGGGGGGAGCCTCGCTGGAAAATCAAAACCGGTTGCATAGTGTACCTTTAAGACGTTTTACCATTGCGGTTTTGGGCCACAATCTTAGAGATATTGACATAAAAAATATAAAACAAAGGCTAGTTCGGGTACTTAATATGGGAATAGTTTCTGAGGATGTTATGTCATAAGCAAACCATTTTTAAACCTTGTAGCTGAACTAACACTAAAGGGCTGGTTATACTCCCCGCAGCAGTTTGTCGCAGTGAGCTTGTCGCAGATATTTTTTGATTTATGCCCAATATTGAAACATGGTCTGTTCTATGTTATTCCACACCACAACGCAAAAGGGACGATCAGGAACTAGCTGTGGGTCTAGATACGGCCGAGGCGGTGAGGAAGTGGGGGCAAGTTTGTGTGACAACAGAGGGACATGAGGGCGAAAAAGAGTGAGGGTCCAGGTGCAAAAAGGGCCCCAGTGTTCTAGCTGGTCCATCTTCACGAGTCGTTTTTTCACAATGGCGGTCATACAAACAAAACAAGCCTGTAAGGTACCAAACAGGAATTACGCGTAGTGTAGAGCAGAGGTAGATTTGACCAATCAGTCTCCTGTCTGCGGCACTGTCTTCTGTCACCTACAGTTTTGGAGAGGTGCACCAGAGTGTTTGCGGGAGGAGCGGGAGCACATTTGCATTCACTGCGACAAACGCAGACAACCTGGTTTCTGAGTATAAATCAGCCTTTAGGTCAAGCTATTGGGTTTGATCGACGGCTATATGACACCAAAAGAGATTTAATCTGCTAACGAAATTTCACTTTGTTATTCGTCGACTGGTTATACAAGACAGGGTTGTAGACATAAAGTCCAAGACAAAAACCCAGACATGACTCTTTATCCCCTTCTGTGTGGAACTTGATGATAAAATAGAAATATCTTTCCTCTAGCAAGCCCTTGCTCTATCAGGAATCCTGATCAGATAAATATCTCAGTTAATTTCTTTTAGTGCAGATGGCCAGTAATTCTTCTTCAAAAAAAGTTCACATCTCTATTCATATCAAATTATGTAGGTGAGGGTTGGAACAAAGATAGAGAGTTCAATTACTGTTTGACTTATTTCAGCTTTTTTCGCCATGACAGACAAGAGCAGGGAAATCAAATCCTTTTCAGTCAACCCTGGCTATAGGCACACAATATCCACATTGATAGAAGCATAAATAGAGAAACTGTCTTTAAAGTAACACGACCTGTAGTTGCGAAAACGATTTTCTTTCTATGGCAGGAAGGCAGAGGTGTCTACTCTACTTTTGTGACAAATGGGATGAAGATGTCAACCTTCGGGATGTCAGGACTCTGGTTTCCTCATTATCAGTGGCAAGAAGGGTAATAGGGACCTGTCCTTGGTTTCAAAATACCAATGACTGCATGTGGCAGTGGAAGCACGCATGGCTGGATGCCAGGAAGGGGGCATGGTAAGATGATGTAGGGGTAAAGGACTTTTAATGCTCACACAGCAGAACAGTTGAAGTATCACTTTCCCCTTTGCCATCTTATTACTCTTCTTTGCATCACTTTTCTATGTTCCTCTCACTCAGACTCAATAAATCTCTCTCCTTTATTTCTCAATGTGTCCTCACTCCTGCTCTGTGGACTAATTGGTTTTTAACTCAGAGTTAGCTGGTATATTTCACTGTGTTACATTGACAGCATTATAAAGTTTTGGTAAAATAAGAAAGTAAAGTTTTGTGTCTTAGATTATGGTAAACAAGGTGAAGTAATTTTGCATGTTCAGTTACTGCAAAGTGGTATTTCACATAACCACAGACTGGTTATCTAACTAGCTGAATTGAACACTGTCAAGCATGAGGATTAGGAGTTATGAATGGGCAAGTGGTGATGATTAATATAAAGTAATGAATAGAGGCCTTTGTGGCACAAAGAGACTTCATTGTTGAGCAGAGAACAGTTCTAGTGGGAAAGAGGGCTTTTCAGAGGTACAAAAAAACTGAAAAAACATGGATTAGACGATAATGTGGCCTTTGCATTGCACTGAATGGCCTAAGAGCCACTGCAGGCTCTTAGGCCAATTCTCCTCTTGTAAATTTAGGGAGAAAAGAAACATCGGTTATAAGAATTGTGCAAAAAAATGGGCAGCACATAGGGATCATTTAGGCTAATGTCAAATAACTTGGCATCTGTCTTGAAAAAAATTGGTCAATTAGCACTGATCTACTTATGGTTTACAACTTGCATAGTAAACCTTTAGTAGCACTATCAAGCAAACTTGTTAGTGCGGGCAAAGATGATCTACTGACCAGATGCAGACTGAGTTTTGGTCTTCAAAATGAATAGAACGGTAGGTGCAAGGATTTTTATCTTTATAAATACGAAGAAGAAATGCTGATCACTTACATTTTGAGGGTTTGAAAGTCAGGTTTATTCTGTGTTTGAACCAGTTTCTTGGAACGGAGGGCTCCTGTGGAGATTATCTTTTTTCTGTAATATCGTCATTCATAAAAGAAATAGAATTTTACAAAATCTACATTTAAGAACAAACATGGTTGTGGAAAGATGATATGAGGACCTTTTCTCGGGCACATTGATTTTAGAAACTAAACATTGATTTTCACTGGTTGCAGCAGATGGAATGATCCAGATGCCAGGAGCTACTCCACCATCTTAATGGATGATTCCTTATTATTATTTTATTCATTCTACAGACAAGGTCCTTTTTCTGTTGCTCTGCCCACATCTTTACCAAATAGCGATCATACCTGCCATCTGTGTGCAGTATTGTTACTAATAAATTCACCCTGTGTTCTCCAAGTCTCCAAATTTGCACAGCTTTTAATTTCACAAAATATTAAGGTGAAGACCTACAGACACATTGCCATAATTGTATAACTAATTAATTACATTATGCAATCATAAATACTTGCAATCCAACACCAAACATCACTCAAAAACATCTCAATATTTGTTTTAAACAAAACCCAGGGAAGCCCAGCCTTTTCAGCATTACAAAAAGGCTTTTGTAACTTTTAGACAGATAAAAGTATCTAATGAATGTCAGGATTAGGTGGTGTTGGTTAGAGTACCCAAATGCAGAGACGAGTAGGCTTGAGATGAATTTTAAGTGGTTTAATTAAAGTTCACAGGCACAGAGGCTGGGGGTTCACAGGCGCTGAGGCAGGAGTAAAAAAATCCAACAAAAGCTCAAGAACCAGATTCTTGGAGACATCAGGGGAAAACCAAAAATCAAATAACCAGGAAGAGATGAGGCAGACAGACGATTGTTCAGAGGTTGAAGAGAAGTAAGATGAGGATCCAGCAAACAAGAACTGAAGAGGGAGAGCTTTTAAAGGGGACAGAGACAGGGAGAGGCTAATGAGGGATTTGAAAACAGGTGAGAGCAAAACAGAAAACAGAGCAAGAGAAAGAGGACACAAGAGGGCAGCAGAGGATAACAAATGAAAAGCTGGAAGACAGGAACTAATAAGAAAACAACAACAAAATAATAATCAAATAACTAGGATAAAGAAACATGGTGAAAAGAAAACTAAACACTAGAAATCAAGGAGCAAAAGAAAAACATAACTATAAGAGAACTATAAGAGTTTGGTTTAAGCCCTAAATATTTTGATCCATGTATAAACCATCGTATGCTGTTCAAACTCCTTGCATTTTTGGCCTGTGGTTTGCACTTGCGCATGCATGGCATGGTCATCAGAGAGTCTATAGCAGACCTAGTCCCACTGCCCTCACACCAAGGCAACAACCTCCATCAGAACCACACTGGACTGGCAGCATGCCAAGTAATTTCTCAATTTACCGCCGCCCTTCGGATCCTCTCATTCTATTGCCTCGTTGAAGTAAAGGCAATCTCACCAAGCAGTTTAACCATAAAACTCTCCAGCCAAATGGATTCAGTGCCACTATCAAAGCCCCTGGACATAAAGATTAGTATGAACTTAATCATTTAAAGTAGGGTTATTAGGAATAAAAAAAGAAGAATTAGCACCATTGTGCTTCATTGTATTAATTAATAAGATTTTCACAAAACACTGATTTTATAAAACACTTATTCAGCTCTTTCACATATTTATTTCTGTAAGGACATTTTCTTTTTGGGTCTAATGGCTCCTGCTTTATTCAGTGTAACATCCAAAACATTGCCCAGTTCTCTCAATGGACAGATTTTTGAAGGTTAAGGTAAGGACAGAGACATTCAATTAATTCAGCCACCCGTAACTCAGGCACGATGCAAAGAAGATAAGTAATGAATACCGTAAGAGACGTCACTGTCTGTATTTTATTTACATTCAAACCAATGACACGAGTGTTTTTCTTTCACCGACATCTGTCTCCTTAGACACCTGAATAAAAAACAGATAAACATGTTTTTGAATAGATCTGAAGATACAGAAATGTTTGTTTTCCATTTTTTTTACAGGATAGCTTCTAGTAAATTCCTATTTCCTTTTTGCATACAACATTGTAGTTAACTACCCCCCTATTAAATCCAGGACTAAAAACTGACAAAAAAGGAAAGCACTAGAACAATCCTAAGAGATGCAGGAAGTCTGCAAACAAGCAGAAAATGCTGCCTTAGACCAAGGTTTACTTTGGAAATTTAGCCTCCTGAAGAGGGTAATAAGGAGAAGAGAATGAGGATTGATTACACCTCCACCAAACAAATCAAAAAGAGTGGCCAAACCAGATGAGTCACAGGAGGCTATTATCAGACAAACAAGACCGGAAGAGGAACGAGTTGCAATAAAGTGGCTTTAAACTCCCCAGCTTCCCATTGAGCCGCTCTGTGCAGCTACAGACGTGGATAATATGTCTATTTATGAGCTGTGGAAGAGAGAAAATCCCTCTTCACATTTACCCAGTCCTCTAGTTGTATTTGAGGATGAGGAAAGGAATAAATGTAAAGCAACTTGATTCCAATCGAGTCTAAAAAACACAGCATTCCTGGCTCCAGTCATTGTGTTTGTTCAGAGTGTGCTTAGCAGCAAAGAAAAAGGCAAATCAAACCAAAGCTTAGTTCAGTCAGGGAAAGTGAAGGGCGGGTTGACCGAGACCCTTTTAATACCACTTTTACTTCCTCATATAGGAAGGCGGCTCACACCCACTTCTTTGATCGCAGGCTAAACAGCTATGCGTCTTATTAAGCATCGAACAGGCAACACCAGCAGCACTTCTGTCTGTAGTTTAAAGTATTTTAAGTACGCTGGTGTGCATTATCATTTTTCTGCTGGTTTTCTGGTTTGATAATCTACATGGCTATTAATGGAAAAGTGTGAATGTCAAGAGGGCATGAATAGGGATTTAGAACTTGGTGGTTTGCTGGAGGCAAAGAGGAATTACGCATGAACTGATAATACCATTTAAGACATGAGAATGTAGGGCGACTAAATCAGTTCTTGCAAGGCAAATTGTTTATCACAACTTAGGAAAATTATCTGCCGCTTCCTAAAACATCTCTGCATATCTTATCGCTCTGGGTTTGGCCATCTACAGAGAGGCTGATACAAAGAGTTCTTTAAAGATTTCTTATCGTATAAATAAAAGAGAGAGATAAATATGTACCCCTGCCTGACTAACTGGTTAGAAAAAAGGAGCAGTTCCTTGAAGACAAAGGATAAGTAAGTTAGAGTTCATGATACAATGTGTACAAAACCTCAATGGGAGATGTAGAAAATAAGAAACGGGGATCCCAGAGACAATAAACTGAATGAATATGATCTCATTAATAATCATTATACTAAATGATCTCTTGATTACTGAGTTCTAATGTGACTACTCAATTATATTCACTACTTTAATAAACCCTAAATCTAAATTAAAACTTTCTCACTTGTTTCTGTTTGAGCATGAGCCTCATAGGAATCAAGATATACAGAGTTTTTGATGTATAGATTTAAACATTTTCAAACCAGTGGCCCCACCTGGCCTGGGCATTCAAAGCTCTAGCCACGATTAATTCTAATCATTTTCAGTTGAGAAATAAGAAATTCACAGAGCCACATTGTGGCATTAAATGTTAAGAAGTTTTGTAATTTCCCAGCACCAGTGAATGCAACACAGTAGCAACGCTATGGATGCTATGATCAATCAGCTAAATCTCCATCCATGCCCTTTTCTAATGCCAGTGAGTGAGCTTTGCTGTTTAAACCTCACACATGCTTTCCAATAGGTGTGTGGTGCGGGTTAAACTTTGAGAAACTCTGCTCTGCTCTCGGTCTTCATTGTGTTTAGCTCTGCACTCGTGCTCAGACCAGGTGGAGTCGCTACTCACTGCTTAATAAACTATATGTGGCTGAAAAACAGCATCTGCAGCATGTTTTATTTCTTCCATCGCAAGTTGGTTTAAAACAGTATTTAATTTCTACCAAATAAATCTTTATAATACATCCAAAATTAACATTTTATGATTTCTTGGAATATTTCTGTCTTGCAATTCATCTCTTTAAATCCATCGAATTAGGATGTTGGTTTCTGGTATTATCAAAAAAAATTATTAATAACTTTTTTAGATTAAGTTTGAGATTGTCATGGTATTATAAGGCAGTTTTTGAAAGAATTTAAAAACTAAAGTGTGATTTAAACATGAAACATTTGGTTTTTGTTAATCAAGAGTTAAAATAACTAACCTTTGCTATGTATTCCTTTAAAAAAAGCGAACTGTACAGTAGGTGTTGAATGAAAAAAATCATATTAGCCCTGAAAATGTATTTCCTTTCTATGGTATTTCTAGAATAATCAAAATGGAGAACCTAGAGGCTAGAAATCAAAACTAAAAAGTGTAAATTAGCTATTACATATAGGTTATGTTGGTCTATATTTTTTAAGATGCATGCAGGGTGTAAGAGAACAATATGAGCCCCTGCTATGTTTCCAGGAGGTTTTTTCAAAAACTGTTGATCGGATATTTATGGGCTAAATCAAATGATGTCTCTAGATGGTTATATAAGGTGGACTGTACATATTGCAGTACTTCGCATCAAACAAGGTGTAAGACTGCTCAAGAATGCTTCAATAAAAAGCCCTTTTTCCAAGTTAAGTTCCCAGAGATTCCCCTACTCGGGTGTAGGCTCCGCTCCCAGTGGTCCCAGGTCCAGGAAACAACCCTGATTCCAACATTTTCTATTGTTTAAAGTCCTATTAAAGAGACCTCTAATAATTTTTTACCAGCTGGGAGAGATCACCCCACATGAGTGCCACCGGTACAAAAAGTACTACCAGTGCTACATAAATGTCACTGCATTGATCTAATAATAACATGATTTAATATCATTCTGTGCAATGCAGATACTCTGTCTGCACGAATGAAGATTTACTGATCACTGCATATCTAACGCTTGGCTCACCCCTTAAACTACTTTCTTACAAACCCAGCTAATTATTTTACCATATAAGATGCAAAAGTACTGCATCCTAATAAAGTCGAACACAAAAATGTCGTGTGTCCTTTTCCTTTTTGCCATTTATTCTGTTTTTCAGTGTAATTTTCTCTGCAAACAAAGCGGTTAGCAGGGTTTCTGCAGTGAGTGTTCATAGGTACGGAGGTCTTCTACCTTTTCAACCATATAAAGACACCGGTTTCCACAGGTGTGCCAACAACCAAGCAGTACATATGTTGGACTGAGTTTTTAGCTGGAAAGTTTGCATCCTGGTGAAAAGAACAGGGGCACCATGTGAGCTAACACAGGAAATGATCATGATCAAAAGAAACTTGAACGGCATTAGCAACAGGTTAAAATAAATGTATTTGTTGGTAATTCTGTAATTGGGTAAAAGGTCAGCGTGGTGAAAGATCTGTCATTTTGGGCCTGTTTCTCTTTTTTCCTGGTTAGAATACATAAATTAATAAGCTCTTGGTGCCAGGACAGTTTAAACAAGATATAATGTCTCCAAAGCACCAATTCGTTTTGCATGTTTACTGTACCTTGGTTGATAATAATTACTAAATGGCGCCCTGTACAGGGAAAGGAAATATTTATCACAGCACGTACATCAGCTTTTACAGCAAAAGCAAATAAAAAGTTTTCGGGCATTAATATTCATGATTAAATAAGTGCATTAGGTGTAAAACTGCATCTCTATCTCTGTGTCAGAAGTTACTGGAGTGATTCATATCAGTTCAGATGACTCATTTATTCCAGCTTAAAGGAACATCTAAACCATTCAAGAGAAGATTGTTGTCACACAAAAAATTAAAGTGACACCCAACTGCCACAGTACGGCTGTAAATTGTAAGAGAAACACTTTATTTTGACAGTGATGAAGAGGGCTTGATTAATGTGAAGCCAGAACATGATACGCCTAATAAGGTCAGATCAGCATCAACAGCAATCAGACGAATAACTTTCTTTGAGCCACATGTGAGCTTTTGGATCTTATATTTGTAGAACCACCAGTGTCTGTTTTATGAGCAAAGACAGCAAAGATGAGCCAAGATAGCTGCTATTTATCATAACAGCGCTGTGATGCTGTTAATTTGTTTGTTACTTTTTTTTTAGAGTTGTTCGTTTTTCGGTACATAAAGTATTCAGGTGTAAAGGTGCTTGGCCCTTCCTCTGAGCTTAATAAAGACAAACGTCTCTGCAGCAGCAAGGTCATCCTGATGGGGGGAGCTAATATGCAACTCCAGCACAGAAAAAACAGAAAATGTGACGGTTAATCATGCACTAAATACTGATGTAGGCACAGAGGCAGATGCAGCAGAGAAACGCATTAAGCTTGGAGTCATTAGGCACACACACTTCTGGCTTTTTATCATACAGAACAGCATTCCACAGCCCCTTCACTTCTAAAGCTGTGGGAGGGCAAAAACCAGTAGCTCATGCTGTCTGCAGCTGTGAAAAAATGTTTTTTATTTCTTCAGTTCAGAGAGATGTCTTTTTTTCCTCTTGAAACTACCCTTGTGCTGCTGTATTCGAAGAAACCTGTGTGACACCAAAGCTGAGTAAACCTGTCAGAGGCAAAGCTGAAGTATTCAGTTTTATTTCACAGCAAAAGTGAAGATTGCTACTTAACACAGTCTCTTATTTTAGAGATCAGATGGGCAAGAGAGAATATAAACACAATTTTTTTTAAATATATTTTCTTAATTTCTAAAGAAAATTTAATTGTGATACTGTATATAAAAAAATAGAGATTTTTGCTCTCTGCCAGGCTATATATTCCACTGGAAGTGTTTCAGAGTAGAGCGCCCCTGCAGGGTTAGATTAGGACTGCATTAACATGCAATAGTGGTCTACTTGTACTGTAGGCTTTAAATTAAGGCTGCAACTAATGATTATTCGATTAATCTTTGGATTATTGTTTCGTTTAATCGGTTAATAATCGGATAGCAAAAGGTTCTTTAAAGAACAATTTTGCAAAATTAAACTGAAACTAAAACTTTTTCACTGCAAGAGTTCTGGATAGAGCATATTGGCAGAAGAAAAATATTAATAATATCTTTTTTTTTCAACTTTGATATAATTACTGCACTTAGTGGGTTGATCTGTCAGCTAAAAGCATGTTTTACAGTCTCTACTGTAAACTCCAGTCAACAATTAATAAATTATTAAATTAGATGAAGATTATTTCAATAATCGATTAATCAGGACTAATCCGATTAATTGTTTCATCCCTACTTTAAATAGAATAATAACAAGGAAAACGGTTATTTAACCACTATTACCAGTGTCTCACATGTCTGCTCTTTATCTGTTCACCTTACCTTCCTTTCTTTGGATCTATCATTGGAAAGCGAGTTTAAATGTTTAGGGTTTTATCCTCATTTAAGTCAATGTTCATATTTATTATGGTTATTGATTAACTGCAGGTGGCAAAAATAGAACAGCCACGTAGTTTAGAGAAGCAACGAGCTTCTTTAGTGCTATTGAATATGCAGTGAAGTGGCATCTTGGAGATCCACATAAATTGAATTGATAACTAATCAAGTTTGCTAGAATCATTTCTTTTTTTGGGAGAAGGTATCCAATCTTCTCATTTTTGCTTCCAACCTTTGAACGTTATTTCTCTATCTGCAGCAGGACTAAATCTAACCGTATGTCTCAGATTTCTGTGGATACTGATTGGACAGCCACAAACTACACGACCTAATTTCCACAACACAAAACCTTATCGGCTCCAGCCTCCCAGGGAACACGGTCTAATTGCTGTGACTTTTATGTTGCATTTTCTAATGACAAGAGCTTAATTAATCCATGAAATGAGGGTTTGAGCTACAAAGGAAGGTGGTTTTGAGGATCAAAGTCGCTGAGGTCTACTGTGGCAGGATTAGGAAAATATGGAAGCTGGATTGAGACACTCTGAGATTCCAGAGAAGAAAATCCTTCAAAGCTGCCATCAAAGTCTAAAAAATGGAGAAGTCGCCTCTCCTGCCCGGGCTATGTGTTAGCTGACAGACAGCCACACATGTGAGGCTGATCATGGGATGTCCCAGTAATCCAACTATAGTCCCTACACCTTAATTAAGAAAAACAAACTGCTTTAAGCCCACACTGCAGAAACAAAGCACCCCAGACCAAACTGTCAATGATTAATTCAGTCCAGGTAATAAGGAAGTGCACCCTCTCAATATTATAGGGTTTAGTGAATCAGGTTTACAGGTTAACAGCATTGGTCGTTATCATTATTCAAATCTATTATCATCATCATAAAAACTGTGTGGAAAAATTAATGATGCAGCAGCTTGTAGGACAAATAACAAGCAATAAATAAAAAAATTAAAAAAACCTTAATTTGCCATTACAATATAGATTTAAATAAATTTCCTCTAATTTGAGCAATCCCTTAGGCAGCAGTGGGTAGCTCTTTGCCACAGCTGTCCTGGTTGTGGACTCAGATCCGCTCTGCTCTCCAACCAACGGGCCATTATGTGGTTTTCTGCTGCATTATTTTGTCAGTCTCTCAGGTTTAGTTTTAACTCTGTGAGGCTTACTTTTCTAAGTTCCCCAAAATCAATCAGAGTAATGTGTTGGGTATGGTCCAATGCTGGACCTTATTTCCCTCCTTTTCATTTATTCTATTACAGATCTGTTTGTCATGATTTGTTTTTGGATTGATGACCCAAAATGCAGAGGCAGGGAGGCAGAGATGATTTTATCTTGGGTTTAATTAAAAGGAGAACAGAAAACAGAGGCAGGAAAATCCAAAAATCCAAACACGAAAAAACTAAGTCCAAAACAAACTGAAAACCAGGAGTCCAAATATCCCAAAATCCCAAAAGCAAAACATGAAAACAAAGTCTAAACAAACCAGTAACCATGGAGACATCAGGGGGATCCAATCTAGAAGAGGTAGGCTCAGAGAGACGGAGTTGGAGGAAGTAGACAAGGTTAGACGAGGACCCGGCAAAGAGGAACTGAAGAGAGAGGGGTTTTAAATGATACTGAAAAAAGAGAGGGCTAATGAGGAAACTGGGAGCAGGTGTGCACAGAACAAGAGAGGGAAAGAGTTAGGGAAAAAGGAGAACATAAGAGGGCAGCAGAGACAACAAAAAGAAACCTGGAAGACTGGAAATAACAACAAAATAATAATTAAACCACTAGGACTATGAAACATGGAGAAAAGAAAACTAAACACTCAAAAGAAAGCATAACAGAACCAAGACTAGGACAGTAACTGAGAAAACCACAAAGAACACAGCAAAATAAAAATAAAACCACTAACACTAGAAAACAAGGAGTAAAGCAAGACTGAACACTAAAAAGGAAATATAACAGAACCAAGACTGAGACAGTAACTGAGAAAAAACCAAAGAACTCAATAAGCTAAGAATTAACCCACTAAAACTAGAAAACAAGGAGCAAAGCAAAACTGAATACTCAAAAGAAAAAACATAACAGAAACAGAAACCTGACACTGTTGCTCTCTGAGGTTGTTTGTCCTCTTGATGACCCAGTTTGGAGAAAACATGAGTGGCTCTCCAGATGATGGCATATGGTTCCTAAAATTTTCTGTGAGTAAAAGGACTCAATGACTGCAACATTTCTAGGGAACAATGGGTGTAAAACAAGCCCAAATCAGTCCACCACTCCTAAGCATGGCAGCTGTTATGAGGTGCTCATACTAATTTGCTGTTTGCAGTTTCTGCAAGCATGGTTTTGTGCATTACAAACAAAAATCTACTCTCGGTCTATTGTACTGATAGCATATAGATCTATAAGCATTGGGTTATTGATAAGCCTTTTCAACCACACAGAAGCAGGAGCTTACTTGGAGCTGTGACTATAGCAGGAGCTTATAATGGCGCTTTCAACCAACCATGTTGGTTTT
>NW_015150954.1:24327-121576 GCF_000732505.1 Cyprinodon variegatus
CAGTCCAACTGAAATACACGCTGAGTAACAAGATGACAGTGAGACAAACAAAGCAATCAAGATGGACAAAGTTTTGTTCTTGCAACGCAGATTCTACCTCTAGCTGTAGGAGCATTTTTATCATAGAGCGAAAAAAAGTTGTCACTGTTAGAACTTTTCAGCGCTGTTGCCACACTTGCAGAGTGGTGCTCCTCATGTGCACGCTGTAGTAAACTCCACCCCTCTGCCTAACTTACTTGGTGCTAGGCAGGCTCTTTATGCCCCAACAACAGAGCTTTTTTTTGGGCCCAACAAAAAGGTTGTGCACCAGTTCCAGGAGCTGGAGCTTTCAGCGATGGAAGACAAAAAATCCAGAGCTTTATTAGCTCCACTGCCATAATAGCTCCAGCATCAGCCCAGTGGAAAAGGCACACCAGACTTCAGATTTCTCTAAAGCAAGATTTCTGCAGCCAGATCCTTTAATGAGAAAGGTTTCTCCCCTTTCAAAACTTTCAGCTCTATGCCCCACTAGTGCATAGAGTTTGGAATACTGAGGTTCTGAGTTCGAGCGCCACTCCCACAGACTGCCACTCTGGGTCTCTGAGCAAGGCCCCTAACCCCACACTGCTCCCCAGGCACCACAGAGGTAAATTTCTCCAATGTGAGATCAAGAAATATCAATAATTATTACACTCAGACATTCCCTAACCCTGCAGTCATAACTTGAAATTCTAACTAACACCTATAAAGGCAGAGATTTATCTTATGAGGATTTTGTTTTTTGTAGTTTAACCTGTGAAAACTGGAGACTGTTAAATAGGGCGCTCAGTGAAATACTTAAATAAAAATTTCCTGCCAATAGTGTCATTGGAATCCAGGACCAGACCTTATTACCTTTGTTACATTAAAAAAAATATAGATATTTTGATGGCAAAAATGTCAATGTAATAACAGCAAACGCCAACTTGCCCTCAATATATTAAGAAAAATAAAAGTTATTCTATAAGAAATTCATGAAAAACACTGAGAGTGAAAGGAACAAATTTTTTTTTATCCAACATAACCTTAGAGGCATTAATCCTGATACTGGAACTTACATTTTTAAGTTTATATTAAACCTAAATATAATTGCTAACTTGGCTTATTAACTTTTTAACTTTAAAATTTAACTTTAAATTAGCTTTTTACCTTTTTTTTCTTGAATTGTTAACCTTTGCTTTTTAACTTAATTTCGAGTAGATAATATATCATTAAAGGGATCATCTAATTGGTCAAATGCCAAAATAAGATGTTGAATGGCTGGATTTAAATCTAATGCATCTAGACCTCACAGAAGGACAGGGGGGACTCCATTAGTAAGGCAAGTGATCGAAAATGGTAACTTGCCCTTTAAAGGGTTAAAATTGTTTGACCCCATTGTAAATGTTTTATTAATTTGTTTAAAGAGGTCCATACGGTTTAGGACCAATCTTATTATCCTTCAGAAATTAATCAGCTGTTATGTTATTCAATCCAGACCATTGACCATGTTTGCTATTCTTTGTGATGACTATGTTGACACACCTGTTTGCTCCAAAGCAGAAATCTAACAAAGACCCTACAGTACATTTACAGAGGTGGTCACACCTGCTGCTTTTCCTCTTTAATCCAAGCAGCCATTGACAGTATTCTTGTTTTCTCTTGTCTTTTAACACATTTTTCATAGATTTAAATGTGAGTGTTTTTTTTTCCTTTTCCAGCAAAGAGAAAGCCATTAAAGATCACCATCATGTTCTGTAGAATAAACACCAATATGGGAAATAAGGGTTTGACTTTCTTTGACTTCTTATAAGTTTTTAAGGTTTCTGGAGTCAAATATACATAAAAAAAAATTTCCAAATGCCAATCTATTCCCTGAAATACTGAACAGGTGAAAGGAGATTTTACTTCTAAGCATCTGTGCGCGTGTGACCCTGAAGAAGAAAATTATTGCTTTTAAACAGACTTTGCTTAAACACAGAAAATTCAAGAGATCTCTCACCTCTCCTTCAAGAATAAAGGGTTTTTCTCTTGACGGTAAAAGTAAAACTAAATCTTATGTTTATTATGAAGGGTTGCTTTAAGGTTTAATGCCTGATGGTTGGTTTAGCATTAAAAACACACAGAAATGACTAACAACAAATGAACAGGGTGCTAATCTGTGCTCCAGTGACCCTCCGCAGCGTACATGACCCATTCAAACACCCGGTGGTGCCACCCTCTTAAGAAGATGACATCAGTCCAGTCAGCTGCTGCCTGCTCAGGTTACCTCGGCCGACAGTAGAAAGGAGCTCTCATGTGCTGCTGACAGCCCACCGCTCTACTGCATCACTCTGCAGCAGTGCTGGCAGTGAGCACAGAGGCTGTCTCTGCACTCTGCCTGCAAGAAAACAATCCAGCCAAGGCTCCTACGACTGAGGTGGTCTGATCCAGAAATATCAAGACTGTAACACTCTATCCAGGCAACAGAATGTAACAAAAGCATGGCCATCATCACAACACCAGAATCTAAGGACAAACAACACCACAAACAAAACACCCTGTAGGGAAGTCCAACTCCTTATGCATGCAAATACTGGTATGTAAGGCTAAACGCTGGAAAATCCACCTGCAAAATACAGTGTCTATCAAGAAACTTCTACTCCTCAACCTTTTCCTTGTTCGTTCACATTATATTTAAAAGCTTTTGTATTTTTTATAGGGATTTTATGTAATAATTCTTAAATATGATAAAAGGCACAAAATTAACTGCTGTGTGCTTTTTTACGAAAATTGGTCTTTATATCTCCTCTATATTTGGCTGTGTTTTCATAGCACTCACTGTTAGTGTAACTCTTCTATATTTAACCTAATTATAATTCTTTCTATCCCCCTGTTAGTTTTTAAAGCACCTTGAGATGTGCTGTACAGATAATTGTGATTTTAGTTGACTAATTGTTGTCCTGTTGACAGATTCCTCCAACTACAGTAAGCTGTGATTCTCTGCAGCTCCTCCAGAGTTAAAACTGGCATCCTTCTCAGCCCTAGTGGGTTAACAGCTGGGTCATATGTTTCCATTATCCAATAGTGTATTAAACAATGCTCTGAGAGATGTTCAGAACTTAGTTTTTTGTTTTATAATGCAACTTCTGCTCCACTTAATTTATAGCAGCTGATTTCACGATGTTTGCTTTCTGATATTAGATTTTATTTACAGGTTTCAGATTTTAAAAATCCCTACACTTTAGTGCTTATAATGTCAACAAAATGTAAAAACTTGTGCAAAGCATCATATAAAGCACCAAGCAGCCAGCTGCTGTTGCTGATCTGCAGGGTTGTAAACTCTCACCCATTGGGAGGGAAACTCACCCATCTAGGTGTCGTCATACACTCTCATTCCATATTCCCAATTTCTCATTCTAAAAAATGACAGACATTAAAACTCAAATCCGTTTCACTTATTTATGTATAAAAATACCATGGTGATCAAAATCCAGTCCGTGTTTTTAATACAACCTTAGTGCTAACACAACAATGACATGCCAGGTTCATATCCATCCATATTCCCAACTATTCACTGTGCCAGATATTAAACAAAGACAGTTCTTACGTCATTTTAATTTTTCACTTATCTCACCTGCACTAGGATAATTCTCTTTGTAAATTATTGAAGATTTTAAGAAATTTAGTACTTGAGTTAAGGTTTGCCTCTCAAACCCATAGAAGCTCCACAAAAAGAACAAAAAAACATAACATTTTATTTTTCAAAAGATCAGCCACCAAAGAAAAGACCAACCACATCCAGAGAGGACGTGCAGAGCAGCTCAGTTATCCTGGATTCATAAAGGGAGAACCACAGGGATGTTCTCATTTTATTATTTCTTATCTTATTAATGTAACCTTCTTTTGGTCCATTGAATATGTTAACTTAATTTCCATCACATTTTCCAAATGAATCATCCAGAGAAGTGCTTTCTTGTGTCATGGAGAGTTTTTATAAAATCTACAGCCTCCTAGAAGGTCTGATATGTTTAGCTGTTTTGTCAATTGTAAGAAAAACAAATAATATAATGAATTAAGCTTTTTATTCCTTAGCCTATTACCAAATATTCATACAAAGTACAGTTTGCATGGGATTCGATTACACTGGTTCCTGTATCAGTGCCAGTAATCCAGTGATAACTTATTAGTTCCCCATTGTTCAATTTACCTGAACTGCAGAGAAAAATTAGTGAACAAAGTTGTAAAATTCTTAGTTTAAATTATATTTTAGATGCAAGTATTTTAGTAGGACCCATTCTGCTTTACTTCAATTCTCTAAAAATCATGAGAATATAGAAAATAATGGATATTGTGAGAAAAAATGTTCCTATAACTACAGACCACTTATTGTTACTCAGTAACATTTAATGTTTTATAAAAAAAAAATCCACATTCTGACACTTTGTTTCAGTTAAATCCATCTTTACTCATCTAACCCTGACAGGGTTGTCTGTCCAAACTATTTCAAAATCTCACCACAAGGTTTGGTGAAAAGTTGGCAGCCCTGGATCTGCAATAGTTAAACCCCCAATGTGAGAGGAATATGTCTTTACCAAGAAGAATGAATAATAAACAAAGTGCTGTTGCATTTTTTGCAGGCCTTACAGGCATTATGCAGCAGAAAAACTGCTCCTGAGAACATCATAGTGAGAATGCTGGGGCAGGAGGTGGTGATGAGCTCCTCATTACTCAACAATAAGGTCAAAGTAGCTCTAGATGCACATAATGAAGACATTTTCCATACAAAAGATAAAGCAGCAGTGTCCTGGGCATAAAAACAGGAATAGGAACAGGCACGATGTGATCATTTTAGGGAGACAAAGGAGGAGGAGGAGGAGGAGGAATGGTGCTGCTGTTTCACCTGTCCTCTCCTCCTTCTCCCAGCCTCAGCGTCCAAAGACTCACCCAGAACTCCAGAGGAGCTCTGTTGCGGGGCAGAACCGGGCTCCGGCCTCTCCGGCTCCCCCTGCTGCGCTCGGTGTCGGTGCCGGGAGCCCTCGGAGCCGTCGCCGGAGGTGGTCGCGCCCCCGGCGGCCGCAGCGCCTCCCGTCCCCGCGTCGGGCATGCTCTCTATCAGCGAGGAGTGACGCACAATGAGGGTAGGGTCCGGGAAATGTGGCAGCGGTGCATCTCAGGAGGAAGGCAGAGCATGGGTGAAGAAAGGGCTGTTAGAGGAGCGTGGAGGTGAGGAGAAAGGTGTCGGTGCGGAGCTGGATCATCCCGGCGGGGCTCTGGAGCTGGATGCGCGGCTAGATGGAGAGAGCTGCTCCGATGGTTGGAGGAGGGACAAAGACAGGGAGGAGGAGGGAGGAGGGAGCTGGATGACACACTCATTTCACCTTACACTGCTTCACCCTAATAATTATCTATTGTCCTACATTATAACAGCAGACCTGCTGCTGGTACTCAATTATTATTTTAGGCAGAATTCAACTAATAGAATTTAAAGAAGATGGAAATGAACTCTGCAGGAAGAATTTAAGATCCTATGGTGTTTTTTAAATCATGTCTGACCTTGATCTTCTCAGAGATGTAATAATATCACCCTTCAGGGAAGTCTGCAAGCCAGACAGAAATAGAAATCCAGTGTGATGGTGGTTCACAATGTCAAACCCTTGCTTAGCTGCAGCATGCATGGCTGCAAAATAGATCTATGAGGAAATATTTCTTAAAAACAAGCGCGTGTGCCCTTAATCTGAGCAGGTTTGCCAAAGAAATGTGTATTTTTGCCATTAAAATGAGATAATTACATATTATGCACTTGAAATAAGACAATGCAGTTGTTTGATCTTGTTTTAAATGTAAAGTGTCATGTTATGTTGGATAATTATCATACTTATTTGCTCAGTTCAACAAGAAATAGCCTTATTTTTAGAAAAAATTACTCCTTTTTGCAGTTTAATCCTACCTGGCTTCCAGAGGTCAGAGTAGAGCTTATACTGCAAAAATAATCTATAATAAATAAATAAAAATGTCTTAAATTAAGTCTTTATACCCTTAATTTGAGTATGAAATCAGTTTTTTTTTACTCTTAAATTAACATGTTTAGATAATCTGCACTTAAAATAAGACAATACAATTGTTTTTTTTCTTCTTTTTTTAAATGTACCATAATTTATTTTTGCAGTGTATTATACTGTGTATTACAAGAGTTACAGGAAAACTACGTACCAACACTATAAAACCTATTCCAATTTAGACTCACTGCTGCTACAAACGTCATTGTATTTATTTTGGATTTGATCAGATAGACAGCAGGAAAAAAAATTGCAAAGGTGTGGAACAGAAATAAATTATGAACATTTATTGACTAAAAAGGAAAGAAAAGCATTTGTTTTAAGCAACTATCAGAGCAGTTTGAAGGGATTAATGCCTTTACAGTACAAGGTTTGTACATGTAGAGACAGAAGATTTGTCCCATTATTCTTTGTGTAATATCTTAAGCTTTTCTGACTGCTGCTTTCATCATTTATCTTTATCCAGCTCCATCAACTGACCTGTCCCTGCTGTAGAAAGGCACCCCCACAAAATACCAATAATTGAACTTTATTGATCTCACATTGGAGAAACATTTAACCCACCCCCTTGGGGAGAAGATTGTTGCCATTGTGGGGCAAAGGGAGCAGTTGGGTGTTAAGGGTTTTGCTGGGGAATTCAGAGTGGAGGCAACGGGTTTTGAACCAGTTACTTGCAATCTTCTCAGAGCACAAGTGCACTGCTCTAACCCACTTGGCCAACAATCCCCTAAGGTTCATTCACAGTGTCATTCACATATCTTTCTATAAAAGGTAGTTTTGAAAAGAAAGCAATTAGTTGTCTCATTATGAGATTCTCCCACCTAAGCATTCAGTTTTTGCTGCTCCTCCTGAGTAACCATGGTTATTTCTGTGATTTTTCTAAAAACAAAACAACAAAAAAAAACTTATAATTTAACTTCAGTGTGGTATCTGAATCCATTCCTTCCTTTATAATATAAATATCTGTCACTTATTCTTTTATTGGAACCTTTAGACTAATTTTCAATGTTTATATGCTGTGTATTTCTCACTTGATCAACTAAAACCAAAAGATTGAAAAATATAAAAATAAGACACCTACAAAACAGTGATACCTCTGCAAATATTACATTTTAATGTAGATATAGAAAATAGTCCCCTGAGGTAGATCGGGGACACCTACATCAGAGCCAGGTGGCCTCTGTCTTTCCCGGGAAACTAAATGGATTATATGACTTATTTATCAATGCGAAAATATCTCTCTTGTTTAAATATTTATTGGTTTTAAGCAAAGGTACAAGTAATGTCACCTTTCAGCTAAACCAAGAACTGCAGTGTGCAATCCTTAGTTTCTTTTACAGAATAAATTATCCATTTTTACTCTCATTAAACCTTTGTAAGGACAAACATATAAATAGATTCAGATTGCAATGATTCATGAGGAGATTTGTATAAACATTGAGTAAGTTGTTAAAGTCTATTTTTAGGGGTACATCATCAAACTGATATGTTTAAATGTTCTTTACAGGGATAAATGGTGTCATCAGTAATGACAACCAGGGTCTAAATAACAAAGTGTTTATATTTAGCAGCTGTGAGGTGGATAGGTTTACACCTTGTGCTCTCACTATAGATGATAAATTATTGAGCTTCCAGGTTAAAAATGTTTTCGCAGGCTTAATATTTTATACCTGTTCTTTAGTTTCATCACTCAAAACCTCCTGAATGATGTTTCTCTCTGCAGCCACTCTCTCTGGCCCTCCTCTTGCTATGGTTCACAACCCAGAGGCACCTCTGATTCGAGCAGAATTTCTGCTTACTCACCAGCTCAGATGGTTGACAGCTGCAAGGCTCTGCATTGGGCCACCGGCACACATCAGTGAACATGAAGTCTGCACACTGTGACTTCATTCTGCTGGATGCACAAGTGTTCTGTATCTAAGACCTGATGATTACAACAATGTGGATATTTAAGATCATATAAGCACACAAAAAAACACAGGATTATGCTAAATTACGTTTATTTGACTCAATTGAAGAATTGAAAAATAGAGTACAAAACCTTTCACATTCAATAAGATTTAAACATATTAAGACATGCTCACAACATTTGTGTCCTCTCCCCCAATTTCACTAAATTTCACCAACACATACTGGTATTTATTTGTCTTAAAGAGAGAAATACATTTAATGTTGCCTCATAAAAGAAGAAGTTGCTTTATATACGGGCCTCTAAAAAAATGTAAGTCAATTTGCGGTCACTGTCGCTGGTTAGACTTCTGGAAATAAAACTGATTTCAAAATACTGCAACCAGTAAAGAAAAACTGTAAAATGTTTATTAAAACAACAAAAATTAATGAAGTAGAATTAAACAATTGCCAGGGGACAGGTTTCATATTATTTTTTAGCTATTTTTAGTGGCAGATTATATAGTGATCTTTATGGTTTTAATTGTTTTTTAATGGAATCTTTGCTATTATATAAAGTATTTTAACACATTGCTCTCTGTTTTGCAGTTATGCTCTAAATAAGGTTATGGCACTGTCAAATATTTGAACTTGATTTAAAAAAACTCAAGGATTTACTTTTTCTTAAATCCACAAATATTGCTCCCATTAATTTGCCTTCATCCAGGCTAGTGATGGTTTTATTATTTCAGTGACAACAATTTGTTTAATTCAAAAATATAAGGTATAACAGCCCTTTTCCAATGCTAATGAAATTTGTGCTGATTGACAGGATATTGAAATGTTTTAATTATTATTCTTTTTTTGAAAGCTGCATCTAAACCTAATTAGATCATGCATATGTTTCCTTAGTTGTGGTGTTTTCCCTCTGCTTTGCTAATCAGTTTCAAACAGAGTTAGATTTTTGCAGAAAGATAAGTGAAGTGATTGTATTTCTGTTGAAAGTAAGCAGTTCAATCAATGAATATCTTTATTCATCCATTGCAGGCGTATTTTGCCTCGTATTTGTGAAGAACAAACTTTTAGATTAGCTCCACCTCATCCCAAGACATCCCAGCCTCATTTTTTCTCAAACTACAACCCCATCCACCCCTGACTAATACTAGTGGACTAATGCATGCATAAGGAATCTCTGGTATGATTCTATTAGCTATATTCGCTGACTACTGAGTCACTCATGTGGCTATAAGGATTACAGCATTTAGTGCCTTCAGATGTAGCTACTCCTGGAAAACTGAATGGTATAATTATCCATGTGTACATTTTGTATGCTTTCTATTGTTAATGGTGCCTGGCCTGAAGTGCAATATAATAAATGTTAAACTGTCACTAAGTCTAATCAAATAACACTTAAACTTATTATGTACTTGTGACATAATTTCCTGTTCCTTGTATGGTTTTAAAATTACATAAGATTTTATTCCAGGTGAGTTTAAAGATATTTTCATGAAATTAGTAGGACTTTACTTTCGATGCAACATTGTTGACTGCAAATAATTTTTTTTTTAAAGAACTAAAGAAAGAAATTATGCATAAATAATACCGTCAAAGTATTACCTTAAATAATTAACGAAGTAATTTAATTTAAACATAGATGATTTAATGCTCTATTTAAACCACGAGATGGTGCCTTGGATTGGAGCAGAACCAATGAGCGGAACATAAATTACCGACCTGATTCTACCGGCCTGATTTTGCAAAGTACAGAAGGCGGGACTTTCTGTTGATTGACTGCTTTTTACACGAATAGGAATAGAGCACATGTCTGCGTAATGCACAGTGTTTAACCAATCACAGACATCATACAGACAATAACACAGAAACCGGAAGAACACATTTGGACAGCATGGGTTTGCCTGTTTAATGAAGGTCCTAGGTGATCGACTACTATGCCAGAGTTCCTTAATAGCAGCTAGCAGGTTAAAATCAAGGAGAATGGAATAGATCTAACTTTGTAAAATAACCTGCTAATAAATTAAACATTTAATGTATTGTCCTGCAACAATGCTGCCAGTTTCAGCTGTTTGTGGAGGGATTTACAGAGCTGCGACCCGTGCGCTCAGGACAAGGTTTTTATCTGTTTTATAATTATTTACAGTTCAGACCAAATTCACATAAACAACGTGCCGTTTTAAATGACATGTTAAATGAAGTGTTTCATGAAGTTACAGTTGCCACTGTGCAAAAACCTGGAAGTGCTTATTTTGGTCCCTTTTGCCTTTTCTATCCAGTATGTGTCCCTTTAAGGATAGTGTTTATCTGATCTGTTTAACTAGCAGACTGTCACAGAGATTTGATTTGTTTCAGTCTCTTTAGCCTATTCCTTTAAAATGCCAGCGATGTAAAGGTGTAATATAGGATGTTATTACTAGTAATAATAATATTTGTTATCTAAACAAGGCTCATGTCTCCAAACAATCTACTTAATTGCAAAGATCAAAAACAAAACATTGAAAAAAAAACATTGGGGCTATTTTTGTCATTCAGCTTATTTTTAAATTCGTAAAGGCTTTTAAAAAAAAAAAAAAAATATATATATATATATATATATATATATATACATACATATAGCCTAATTTTAATAATGCCACATTTAAATTATTTTAACAATAATTTGTATTATTATTTTATTAAGTTATGACGAATAATGTGCCTGTCTAATAGTTAATATTAACTGAGTAGCATTAAAGGGGTCACATTCATGCCTGCGCTAAAAGAATCTTACATCAAACCCAACAACAGATAATATTCTGGTCAAAATAAAACTCGTCCTTGATGCATCAACTTTTAACATAATTACATTAATTGCACCAACTACTAAAGTATGTGCTCTTATTTAAAAGAAAAATTGGGTTTAGGTCTTCGAGAAGATAAAGTAACAAACTATTTGATTAGATGGCGCACAAATCACAATCACAGCTTTCCAACAATTATATTATCCCCCCTTCTATTTGAGAAAAACTTCCTGTTTTGATGTTGTTAATCCACTGAAACTTTTTTAGCCCATCTAGTCCTTATGTCCTCTACATGTCTATCTTTCTTTCTTGAATATACAATCTGAAAAATTTACTTAGAAAGGCCTTATGAAAATCTTAACTAAAAGCAGAAATTGGAATCGTAGACATCAAACATTTAATCTTTTGTAACCTATGATTAGCAGATCTAATACCCCCTCCCCTAATTATTAGATGTATCATAAACTAACAAATCTCTCTATTTAAGGTCAAACCAAGCATCAACCAGCATCATGTACTTTGCCACAAAGTTTTCCTCTTTAAAAAAAATGTATCAAAGTTTAGATACACTTGTAGTTATCCATACATGGGGACAATCTCTTTTTATTCCCTTTTATTTTTTATTGGATTACAAAATGTTACTTTCTTCATCCAGCAACACAATTTCATCCTAAGTGTCAAGGTCAGTCCTTAAGCTTGATCAGTGGGGCTCAAATTGGACCACTTTTAAGAGCACTTTGGAGATAGTTAAATCTGAATCCTTCAAAAAAGGAAAAACAATGTCACTTTAATGTTTTGTATAGCCTATAGTTAGAAAATTATGTACAAAATAATTTTATTAAATAATGCATTCTCTCTACTTTAAGGTTACATATAAAGCTGTTAATTTAAGATGCATAATACCAAAATGCAGCAAGTCCAGCCAACAATTTGTGAGAACCTTCAAAGGACTTCATCTGTAATGCAGCATGATTTTTTTTCTAGGAACCTAATATTTATTTTCTTTATTGTATTTTGTAAGCAGAAAAAAGTAAATGTGTAAAGAAAAAAACTAAGAGAAAGTAGCTGCTCACCTTAAATTATCCATATTCATAGTCGAGGGCGAAGTTGGGAGTAAAATGTCTTGATGTGCTAACGTCTACTATCCTGTACTCTGAAATGCCAAAGGTTCAATGTAATTAACGCAGGTAACCTTTTCTCCCACAGAAAGATCCATCAGTGTTGTCATCTGTCCTCTGGAGACGGAGTTCTGCAGGCTGGGCTTGCAGATGCTGACACCATCTTCGCTTTGTCATCAGGTCATGGAAGATGTGGGGTGGCTGTGGTCCGTATCAGTGGTCCCGCTGCAACTACAGCATTAAGATCCATGGTAGGGCTCAGGAAGCACCTGCCTCCTCCACGAACTGCTATGTTACGTAGCATCACAGACCCCTACTCCAAAGAAATCCTGGATCGTGGACTGGTCCTCTGGTTCCCAGGTGAGAATAAAGCTCCCAAACATACAAAGATAGAATGTCAAATATATCCAAATTACAACTTTTTATCTCATAATTATGACTTTTTTTATTTCATAACTACGACTTTAAAAGTCAAAATTATGACTTTGTGTCTCATAATTATTACTTTGAAGGTCGAAATTATGACTTTGAATCTATTTGCCATTTTTTTCTTTTCAGTTTCATGGGGCGGAAACAGGCCTCCCTAGAAAACTGTACATTTAACCAGTCGAAAGAAAATTCTATTTTAAGGACTCTGAGTCAAAACAATCCCCTTTTGATAATAAGGTGAGAGGCATCTTTCCTTACCTTAGTCTTGATCCTTCAGAGTTCTGGATCCTCCTCCAGGATTTCAACTCCTCACCTTTAGTTTTTTCAACCAGATTTAGGTCTGAGGACTGAATTGGTCACGCCACAAAGCTGATTAGCTCCTGGTCAATTATTCCTGTGTTGATATGACTGTATGTGTTTTCGTCCCACTGAAAGACCTGATGATGACTCATTATGAGTTTTCTGACAGATCCCACCACGTTTATGATGTAAACAAAATGTATGATGTAGTGAACCCTGTCAGGGTTTGGATAAAAAGAGAAGATGACCCACATCATCATAGATTTTCTCCCCTGCTGAACAGTGGCCCTAAGGTACTTCTCCGTTATATTTATCATTGGCTCTACTCTGATGAAGATTCTCAGTCATCCAGTTCATAGTCATTTGAAGACGTTTCGCCACCTCTCCAGGAAGCTATCTCAATTCAAATGTCTGGACAAATGTCAGACATTTGAATGGGAGAGGTAGCGAAACGTCTTCAAATCTTGGAAACCAAGTCCAGTGGATTGTTTTTTAAACTTTTACGGAATTGGCTCTACTCCAAACGCACCTAGAGCTTTTAAGCTGAAAAACTGAGTTATTGATTCATTGGATCGAAGCACACAATTCTAGTTAATTAACCTGTAGAGTGAAGTAAATTCCACACATTTACATTCATGAGTAGGAAAGAGGAACAGGATCTCATTCTTTTTGGGATAATCTCTATCCAGTGACCATAATTAAGGGTCCGATTTGTAATAGATCAGAGAATCAAGAGCAGCATCAGAATTAACTGTAGATGAAGACTCAGTCTGTGTGTCCATCTTCCTACCATCACTCATGAACCTGAACATCAAGATAATTAAGCTCATCTGCTTGAGGCAGAGACTTACATCCAGCCCAGTCTGCATCATAAAGATCCAATCTCTATCTCGCTTAAGGAGTCCCCAACATCCCAAAGGACAGCTTAGATGCACTTCGACTTGGACAACTTTTATTGTCATTTTGAATACACAGAGTGGATAAAAAACTATACTATACTATAGCTGTACTATACAAAAAAATTTGTTTTGTAAAAGTTTTTTAGAGAGTAAATGAAGATTTCCATTCCATAAAGTGCAGCAGTGGTGAAATGTAAACAGTGTGGGAGAAAAAACATGGTGCAAATTGGTATATTTTGGTAATGCAATATTTGGTATATATTGTATTCTTTATATATATATCTGGACAGTTGAATAGACTTGATGCCCACACCTGGTCTATATACTTAGTAAATGAGATACTAAAGCTAATGATGTGGGAAAAAAAAGACATAAAAAATTGGGTTCATTTATGACTTTATTAATGGTTTTAGCAATAGATTTTTATTTACATATTCTCCGGTTATTGCACATCCCTATTTGATTGTATTAAAAGAAAAAATTATAGGAAGACTTTGTGCAAATCTTTATCAGAGATCCCAATTTCATCTTAAAATAGTATATTCATGATGACAAATAGTTTTCTTTTGTTATCAGCTCCTCATAGCTTCACGGGAGAAGACAGCGCAGAGTTCCATATCCATGGCGGTCCTGCTGTCATTACTGCTGTCCTACAAGCTCTAGGTAAACACCATTATTTCTGCATCTTTATATATTTCAACCTGAACCAGGACTATAAACTGGGAAGTAATATTCTGTTTCAGGGTGTCAGTGGCTCCATTTCTGGGTATTTTTAGCCTCTCTCTCTCCCAAGCCCTGAGCCTTTAGGGGTATTATAAACTCTCTACCCTTTAGAGTCATATTGGAGACTTAAAGAAAGGAAGCTGACACTTGTGTCGCCATTTCTAAAGTGCTGAAGATATTTGCACTGGCAAGCATGACCAGTCCTATTGTGACTGACCAAGAAAGCTTCTTTGCAATTTCACTGTGGACTCCATAGAGGGCGGTATTTTATCAGAGAAAGCACAGAGCTGTTAACATTTGTTTTTGTTTTTTAATTTCAGGAACAATTATAAACTGTGGATATAAACTGTGCTTTGATAGATACCGATCCATCTATTGTTTATAATGTCCTTATACTAGTTTGGGGGACAACTACAGTAGAATAGGAGCTGTGATACTTCCTAACCAATCATGCACACAATTATTCCTAAGAGCCTTTTAGAGAAACCAATTGAACCAATGGTTTTTGGGTTGTGGAAAGATTTAATTTTTTTTTTCTAAAATAATATTCTAATACTCTTACTGTGCCCTCTATTTATTTTAGATAATAACTCCTGTTTTCCTAAAAATGTTGTATTCCCCTTGGTCTCCTAGGGAGATTTGAAGAACAATGAACACATGACCTTTGTTAACCTGCATATCTGCCTGTTGTGATGCCCTGACCCTTTATTTGATCCTGCTGAGGTTATGTGTTTGTTTTGGGTGCATGACGCGGGCATACGCCGTGCTGTTTCTTAAAGTTTTTGTTTGCATGTGTGTGTTTTGCAGGAAGCGTGCCTGGCATGAGGCCTGCAGAAGCCGGTGAGTTCACGCGGAGGGCTTTCCATGCAGGGAAGCTGGATCTAACCGAGGCAAGTCAGGGGAAAGCATTCTCAGACATAGTGTTTACCTGCGAGTTGATCATAAAAAATGCCCCTTTCTCATGTTTTGTCTCATACCATTATTTAAGGGGTTAAGAAAGACATACGGTAGTCATACTTAAATGCAGCTTTCAGGCTTCTTTAGATTCTTTTTTTTAAGTACTGAAATGTAGAGCTTTATTTTCTTAATGCTTTGTTTGGAAAACAAACAGCTGAAGGCACACGTTTTCTCATAAGAAAAATATGTTCAATAATCTGGTACAGTAACACAATTCCACTTGGTAAGACTTCTCTAAATCAAGATGTATATTCTAAATATGTTTGGCATATCAATCTCAAAGCAAGATCAAAAATACTTTTTGGTTTTGTATAAGATTGTAAGACTTTGTTAGATAGACAATTTTTTGCAGAGCATCAACGCTGAAAGGTAATTGATCAATCATAGTGCTGGCTGCAATGCAAAAAAACAAATTGCAAGTCAAGCCGAATAAGTGTATTTTCCTTTTATTTGAGCAGGTAGGTATAGTAATTTACCAAATACATTTTGCAATTTAATTCTAAAATAAGATAAAAGAACTGTGTTATCTTATTTCAAGTGCATTAGATGATTATTTGATATGAGGACAAAAATACTGATTCCATTGGCAGATCGTCTTATTTACCTGCTGAAATTAAGGGCAAATGCAATTATTTTAGGACATTTCTATTTGTTTTTAGATCAGTTTTTGCAGTTTGGACAAAACATCCTATTCTTTAATCCTAGTCATTAAAGAATGAAAAGAACAATCCTGACCTTTTATGATTAGCTAAAACATGGGAATTTAACTACGGATTTACTTAACTTGAAAATGTGTTTCAAAGTTTGAAGATGGAAAAGTTGACTGAAAGGTCCTGCAAATCAAATTTACATGACTTCCTTACATAGAAAAATTAAGCATATCTGTTTTTTGGACCTAAAAATGTGAGGAAATGAATATCAAAGTAGATTTAATGAGTCTAAAGATCATTGAATGTTGGACAAACTGAAAATCATATCACAGTCTTATGGATGCAAATGATTATAATGAAAACATCCATGTAAATCTGCTTGAAGGTGGAAGGACTTGGGGATTTGATCCATGCAGAGACTGAGGCTCAGCGGAGACAAGCTCTCAGGCAGATGTCGGGAGATCTGGCATGCCTCTATCAGAACTGGAGCCACAGATTGAAACGGGTAGGACAGGAGGGGGGGGTCATTAAGGTTATCATCTCTGATTAGAAGCCCAAGCATTCGAATATCGAATCGAATTTATCGAATTATTTTCTGGTGTCATTTTTTCCCCCCTATAATCCTAAAAATCATTGATAT
Source organism: Cyprinodon variegatus (assembly GCF_000732505.1). Classification (NCBI taxonomy): domain Eukaryota; kingdom Metazoa; phylum Chordata; class Actinopteri; order Cyprinodontiformes; family Cyprinodontidae; genus Cyprinodon; species Cyprinodon variegatus. The sequence goes on from NW_015150954.1 coordinate 40,761, forward strand.
TAAATTGCAAGCTATTTTCCTTTTTGACTCTTTTGATCGGTGATACATTAGAATATTTGTTCAATCAAACCTGCTGTTGCTGCAAACTTTAACTAAAAGCTGGTCTGTATTTCAGCATTTAGTGCAATATTAGATTTTTAGTGCATAGCTGGATTTAACATGCTATACGTTTTGCATGTTTCTGTCCTCAACTGAGAAATACTTTCATATAACATGAAACCTCTGGCATCACAGCAGCTACTCTAAAAAGAGTCTCTATTTAAACTCTCTGATTTTTATTTCCTAAAGAGAATTTGGAAAGCAGTGGTCTGTGTCAACCTGCAGGTCAGGCCTCAGCAGTTTCACTCCCACACAAGCTTTTGTTGCCTTTGTTCTTATCTCCACAGTTTCTCTTAAAGGAATCAGAGACTTCCTGTTTTCATGTTGCTGTAGGACGTGTTGTACGTGTTTTGGTGTTCATATTTGGAGTCAGAAAACTCATCTATACATATCAGCTGTTATTTTGCTACCTCTGAGTACTTTACTTTATATAGAAAACCACAAATACGATCAACCACAAAGAAAAGCTAAGTTATGCTAATCAGATCTACTAGATTAATCTCATCTTATTTGTTAATTTAAGGTTATTTATGACAATGATGCCGCCTCTGTGTATTTTGTTTGACTCAGTGTTTGGAGTAACTGAGTTACATTAAAAAAAGGTTAGTAGCTGGATTTGTTTTTTTTTTTTCCAATTAAGTAAGCTAATAGGAGTGGGCTACATGGCTTACCAACTAATTTATAAACTCCTACTAATCGTTTTCTTTCTCTCCCTTAATTTAAGTTTCATTAAAAATGAAAAATTTAATACATTACTTTCAATGACAGCTTTTAGCTTTTATTTTAATCATCCTCTTAGTGAGGTGACCTTTAAAGGGCAAAAAACAATTATGCCATGAAATAAATGTTTCACAACAAACAATGAAAATAAAGCAAACTAAATGTTTGCAGCTTGTGGTTTCACCCAGTCAGCTATTTCATCTGTTATAAGTAAATGTTTTAGAACAACAAGTGATGAATCCATATCACTACGGAAGCCCAAGAAGTTCATTAGCTGAGAAAAAATAAATACATAATAAAAAAAAATAATAAATCACTATAACAATAATACTAAAAAAATATTTTCTGCAAACTAAATCTACATTAAAAAGAAAATTAGATGAATCCCTTTTATGGATCAATCCCCCAGCTCTGTTACTAATTACTTTGCTCATAGTGGTAACAGCTTTATGTTACTTGCGTTACATTGCAGTAGGTTACTACAACCTGATCAGTTTAAATGGAGCCTAGGCAAAGTTCAACTGAAGAAACGATTACTAATCGCCTGTCATGAGCCAATCAGCATTTATAGTTCATCTTCAAAGGGACATCTCATAGACGGCGCCTAAAGTGCAGGCAGCGGTTGCGCTTCGTCAGACTTCTATTCAGATGACCCAGATTCAACCCACCTCCATCGTCTTCTCCACCATTGTAGCTTAAGCTTCATTAGAGTGTCATTCCTCCTGGAGTCTTACTGCGTTCCCTGCCTCATCTCAACCGGTCCGGCAGAAGGCCGCCATGTTGAGCCTGGTTCTGCCAAAGGTTTCTTCCCAAAGGGGAGGTTTTTGCTTTCCACTGTCGCTTCATGCTTGCTCATCATGGACAGGTTTACTCAACCTGTGTTATCCAAGCTGGACTTCCATCTTCCAGGTCCCAGAGTGATTCACTAGTATCACGCAGCCCAACGGATTTCTTCATACAGTTCAAGCACACCGTCTCACCAGCCAGCAGTCATGGACTGACCAACTTCATTCTCTCCATGCCGCCACTAGTTTTAGGCCTGGGGGGGAAACATCCCTATTATTTATTCCTGTTTATGCATATCAAAACAAATTCTGCGCTAATGTTTCCTGCCGAGGTCTGAACGCGAAAGACTTAAGTAATTATATCAATAAAATTCTTCTAATCGTCTTTTCTTTTTGTGTGAGTTTTTCAGATTGAAATGAGCTTTTACAGTCTCTGCTGTGGAAGATAACTGCTTTCTTTTTTCTTAATGAAGAAATGAAGCCGTAGAGCTGAGACAGTCATATGTGATTTGGTTGCCCTCATAGACTGAGGGAGGTCTAACTGGGCTAATGAGTGTGAGCTTAATGGAGAAATCCATGGAGCTGTTGCACGGGTCTGCTTGACAATAGAACAACTGACTAAACCCAGGGTCTTAAATGAATGTTTTCTAATTTCGATTTAATCGTCACAAAGGCTCAGTTTCTCTCACATATCCTGTCAAGGCAGTTGAGCAGAGAAGGTCAATGAACGCAGGTGAATGCTTTCATCCTAGTGGAAGTTGGCCCAAACGTCTTCCTCTGTGAATGGTTCTGGCAGCAGACCTCACCAGCCAATCCAGGTGTTCTCCCCTGAGAAGCTTTGTTTTAGCTGCCTGTCAGCAGCTGTGGTTCCTTCAGGCTGTATAGGCAGGCTATTATTTTAGACTGAAATTTCTGAGAACGAAGCTAATCAGCAGTATGCAATCTGTGGGATGACAGGGGTCAAATCTTTATCCGACACCTAAACAATGCAACATTTTATAATGGCTTTCCATGCAAGTGAACGGGGCGAACTGCTAGAGTCTGATGCTTCCTGTTTTTCTTCAACTTTACTACTATTGTGTGTATGCTCCTTAATGTTTATCAAGATGCAGTATGTTGGGGTGGAGATATTAAAGTTGTTCCACCTATGTACTTTAGATTAAGATAAAAAGAAGCATGTATGCATCAAGAGTTTAAGGGAAGCTGGTGAGTGATAAGCCCTGGAAAAACAGGAAGCCTGGAATCTCACTGTCCCATCTAGATGTACTGATATGATTGATGTAAAACTATACCAAAGATCAGATCTTTCTGTAACAAATTACAATCCTAATACTTATGTTTTGAGTTTTATTTTACAGTTGCTCTTTTTATTACATTGTACATGAGTTTGAAAAGCTTTAGTCTGGGTTTTAAAACTTACCACAAAATATCTTGTTCAACATCACTGTAACAGAACTTCCTAATAAGGCTCAGTTCTGTACTATGACTTAATGACGTGCTTTGCCAGTAACTCACTTTGGTTACATACAGACGTTTCCAAAGAAATGGTTTTACACATTTTGTTCCTGTGTTTTACTCTATTTACTAGGGAGGGAAACAATTGGATCAATCAATCAGCAACAATCGGATTAATCACGATTAATCGATTATTTAAATAATTGTCAACTAATTTAGTAATTGATTAATCATTAAGTTGAGGATAGAGACTGTAAAACATACCTTTAGCTGGAAGAGCTACTAACTTAAATCGGTAATTATACCAAAATTGTAAAAAAATATATAAACATTTTGCATTTAAGATTAAAAACAAAAAAAGCGTTCCGTCTGTCAATATGCTCTATACATAACTCCTCAAGTGGAAAAGCTTTTGTTTCACCTGGTTTTGTTAAAAAAAAAAAATTCTTTAAAAAATCTTTTTTATATCTGATTATTAATTGATTAATTGGAAAAATATTCAACAGATTAATCAAATTGCAAAATAATCGTTAGTTCAAGCCCTACTATTTATCATGGCAAGATGACATTTATTCATATATGTGTATGTGCTCTATATACATATATATATATATATATATATATATATATATATATATATATATATATATATATATATATATATATATATATTAATATAAAAAGTTACATATAGTACCAGTTCTGCTCTATTAATTCCCTCAAACCACATAAATGAATTAAATGTAACCAAAAGGAACATTATGTTGTTAGAAAATATATTTTTTTGTTGATTTGGCTAAAATGAATTGTCCTTCCAAGCTGTATGCAGACAACTTCTGCCTCTTCTTTTTATCACAGTGTTTAGCACACGTCGAAGCCTTCATAGACTTCAGCGAGGATGAGCTCATTGAGGAAGGAGTCTTGGAACAAGGTATGTATAAGTGGAAAACCTCAGCGGTTAAATTTAAAGATTGTAGCTCCGACTCTTCAGCATCAATCCCACCAACTCTGAGTGCCATCCCTGTTAGTGAAGGGAAACTTTGCTGCATCTGGGTTAAACGAAGCGAAGTTATGGGTTCAAAGAATAGAACCTGAGTAAATTGAGTATTTCCAGATAGTAATTGGATGAATATGTATTCCGTACACTTTTTCTAAGGGTCTATTTAACTCAAAAGGTGCCAGGCATCAGAAAAGAAACATATTTTTTTTTAACAAATAAAAATTTAAAGCATTATAGTTATAGTAAACCCTTTCAGTATCTTTCTCTGACAGTTTTTCTCCTTCATTAGTGGACATCTCAGTGCATGATCTGCAAGCAGAGATTGGACAGCATCTAAAGGATGAGAGGCGAGGGGAGAGACTTCGCAGTGGAGTCCATGTGGTGATCGCCGGTGCCACCAACGCAGGGAAAAGTAGTCTCCTCAACACACTCTGTAAGAGCCGAGACAATCAGAATGCATGCAGGCACCCACATGATGAATGAATAAGCCAGCCGTAAAATAAACACAGACCTATTGTTCATTATGGATGATTTATTAGGGAGAACAGGTATCATCTATCAAAGGTTAAGATTATGTGGATTCAGAGAGGGCTGATACTGAGGTCCGTACAATAAAACAAAGACGGATATATTTCCTTTGCAGATTAATATAATCTCTATATGAATGATCCCTGAAAGTAGACATAGATTTCAGGAAGTTCAGTGAAAACTGAAAAAAATGTACAGCAATTTATCAAAAGCTGGTGATAAAACTGTTTTCCGGTTATTGTTCAAGTTAGAAAGACTATAAAAGTTCATGTACAAATTGATTTTCACCGACTTAGACTTCAGCCAAATTGGATTTCAGCTTGTGGCTGACTGGTCCAACTTTGCTAACTGGATAACTACAGATATAAATATGTAAATTAATTTCGTAACTTCAAAGTCTTCTATGAAATCACCTTTACTCCAGTTTCCAACTGTCTAATCAACATGGTGTCAACCTGAGAAGTTTATTGTTTGAATATTACTTTTGTTTTGGATATATTTTCCTGGAGTCATTTAGAAACGGTTTATTTAAACCCTCCGGAACAGGAGCTTGGCAGGGGCTCTCTAATAGAATAATAATCCGGTTATCCTGTCTTGTTCTGGTTTGTTGTCTCTTTTGTTCACGTCCAAGAGAAGGACGTTTTCTAATAAATATTGCATAAGACAAAGACTCTTAAAAAGATTATTTTATGTGTTGTTCCTGGTTTTATCGTTTTGGACCATTACTTATAATTGATGTTGTCATACTCTTTAATTTAACACGTACATGAGTCTACAGTTAAAAATGTGCCACAATCCTTTATAAGACTAGACTAGATACAGATAACTAAGTGAAAACTCTTAATTGAAATATTTGAAAATCATTTAATTGTTGCAGAATTTGATTAATTCCTGGGTTACAGTTTATGATAAAGGGAACTGTCCCTATGGCTTATGTAATAGACCTCGGCTGACCAATCAGCATTACAGTAGTTACTGCATCACATATATTGGCTCAAAATTGTAAACAATCTATTATGAAATTAGCTGGAAAAGTGAGAGGACAAAGTATACCCCAGTCACATTCCAGTTACATTCATTTTTGAGGTCTATAAAGTGCTTCAAAGACCAAGAAAAATAAATACATTTTTAATCTTGACCTAAAGGTATAGTGGAGGTTCTTTTTCCGGGTGGATCATCAAAATAAGTGGTCCTCCTAACTGTCAATCATTCTGGCGATATGTTTACATAAGGCCGTCGTACGTGCTCGTCCCCATTTTTACCTACCGGTGGTGAGTCTGACATAGTGGAAAATTTATAAATCTTCTTTTGGAAAGTACAGTAAGCTGCCATGAGCGATTTTGAGCAATTTTCTTTTTTAAAGTGGAGTGGTCGGGTCTTTTCAGAAATTTTAACCTAAGTTGAGGACATAGATGACTTGAAGGACAAAGGAAACAGTATGGTTTTTTGTCTTTTTAAAAGGGGTTTTATGTAAATATCTGATTTGGGCAAACAAAATAAGACTCAAGAAAAAAAAAGATTCAGCTCTTTCTTTAAGAAGCACATTTATTATTTTAGACACTCATTGTTGGTGCATCGTCCTGGCTATCAGTCAATATCACTGTTTTCAGTTTAGTGGTGATTAGAAGACTAGATTGCAATTATATAAAAACGATTAGTGAATGCCTTTGCCACCCGATCTCAAAACCATTTAATTGTAGGTGGACAAAAGCGAAGCATAGATATGTCGTATAAAGCTCTATGGTTTGTTACCTTGAAACAGCGTCATCTGAAGACCACAGACTGTTTCCATTCATCTTACATAAACAGATTTTACTTCTTAAACCATAAACCCAACAGGATCTCTGGAAAGTGTCTAATGTTAGACGTTTCCAGGAGGCTTTTCAGGCCATGTGGGTTGAAAAGGGGTCGAATCGAAAAGTTGGAAAATTCGGGGCTCAGGACGATGTGATGGTAATCATGTGTGCAGCAGAGTAGCGGGATCCCTTTGCAACGTTTGGATTTCTTAAAAGGGCGGGGGAGAAACCTTTCTCTGACAAACTTTAAAATATCTGATCTGGTTGATGATACACTTTCACACCAATATTGATGAAACATCATTACATTAGCTGGTTATCATGATCCAATCATAGTTTCCCTGTAAAATTTCTTTGTAAACACGTTGGTTTTTCTAAATGTTTTCTAATGTTACAACCACAAACCCATTCAGGAAATGTATGTGGTAGATCAACCAAGAGTAGCACATTACCACCAGGTTAAATGAAAATATAACATGGATTTAGTCATTGTTCACAAATAAACATATTAAAGCTTTAAACTTTGCTGCAGTTCTTTTAAGGTGTCTCTACCAGCTCTTTATATTCATCACAAGCTGGAAGCAGTTTGTGTTAAACTGCTTGAATAAATTAAATAACAGCTTTTATTTAATTGATTCCATTGTAGCTCTGACTCTGTGTTTAATCTCATAATCCTGCTGGAATGCGAATCTGTCTCTCAACTTAACCTCTTGCTTGTTTGCTTATATATGTTATTATTTTTGTTATGATTATTGGTAGGGCTGGGTATTGATTCAGATTTAAAGACTGGATTGGATTTTTATTCTCAACATTTCCTCTCAGTTCTTTCTGATCTGATCCATATGTGATTGCTGGTACTGAAAACTTTTTATTTAATTGTTACTTGAGTTACATGACTTTGCACTTGTGCAACAGATTTATTCACCTATTAAACTAACCCTATACTAGGGCTGCACTAATGATTATTTTGTAAATCGATTAATCTGTCGATTATTGTTTTTATTAAGACTTTTTACAAAATTAAACCAGATTAAACTAAAATATTTCCACTTAAAGAGTTCTGGATAGAGCATATTGAGAGAAAAAAAACAATATTATATATTAAATGCAAAATATTTACATATTTGTTTTTTACAATTTTCGTATAATTGCTGCTCTAATTTGGTAGCTCTGTCAGCTAATGGCGCGTTATACAGTCTCTATACTTCAGTTAACGATTATTTAATGACTGAATTATTCATATTTAATATGAATTAAAAAAAATGCTAGTTACCTTTTATGTGGAAAATATCACTTGAAGTAAGTTTGAATTTGCTGAGCAGGGAGCAAAAATAAATCATTATTTGAGACAGAGTTTAATTTTTATGATAGTTAACAACAGAAAGATTTTAGTGGCTTTTTTTTGTTTGTATTCATAAATTCAGGCCAGAGACCTGCAGCCATTGTTTCTCCCATTGCTGGTACCACCAGAGACGTAGTGGAGACAGCACTGGACATCGGGGGCTTCCCTGTCCTGCTAAGCGACACAGCAGGCCTCAGAGAAAGCCCAGACCTGGTGGAGCAGGAGGGCGTACGTCGGGCTCGAGAGAGGTAAGAAGCAGAGCGACAACTTTATCTGAATTGACAATGCAGTCATCTGATATTGAAATTGTTTAACAGCATAAACAGGATAGCTCTATATAATGATAATAATATTAGACTAAGATCGCTGCCTCAGCAAATCTGCACGTGTGTAATTTAACAGAACAAATTAGTTCAGACCAATGAAGCATGTGCTGGAAAACAAAGAAAGGAAGAAATAAGTCTTTTCTGTAATGTCTGTGTAGCAGCCAGAGTTTATACAAGTGCTGAGACAGTTATAAATACACAGGACAAACGCACTCAGGAGGTTGCGTAATGAAAAGCCACCTTTCCTCATTGTTGGGTCTAAAGAGTTTTTTTTTTAAAGTGTTGCTGACAGATTAGATGTATGCTTTTAATGATTAACTGTTAACAGTGTGAAGTATTTATTTCAAGGAAAAATACTTGGTGCATTTGTCATCAATGCTACAGGATGGACATTCAAGTAAAATTATTTGTGCTTATATAATGACTTTGGTAGGGTATGCAAAATAATATAGATAATCTGATCTGAAGAACTATTTGCTCTATTTATATTATATGCTAAAAGTAAGGATATTTGAGTACAAATAAATCAACACTTTTTAAGATGTTTCAATCATATTTTTTTTACATGTCAAGTGTTTCCCAAGCTACTTGTGTTTCTGGCAGGCAGAAAATCCCATCCGCTACAATAAAGCACTAAATCAAAGAAAAGAAAGCAATAAAAAAAGATTTAAAGTGCTGCAGGGCTCAGCATTCACTTTTTGTTGATAATATATATTAAAATAGCGATGTTAAAACTAAACAAATGTTATTGCAGGATCTCCACTCTCATTAAAGCCTGATTAAAATGAAGCATGGTGCGAGCTAAAATTAAAAACATTATAATAGATTTTTTTGTTTTGTATCCTGTGTAGGTATGTTAGTAAAATGTTAGTATTGTTAATAATCAAAATTATAGTTATGAGTTAAATTTATAAACCAGACAAACATTTAACACTGGCCTTTAGTTCTCCTCATTGCAGCTTTTTAGAGCATTTGTAGTAAATTTTCCTTTTTTTTTCTCTTTGCATTTCTTCCTGTCAAATTCCTAAAGAGTAGGGCAAATTTAGATAATTTTAATCCTAATCCCTTAATTTTAATTCCTGTTGGCATTTCTGGTTATGTTTCCTGTGCCAAAAATATCCTATATATTAAACCCAAACTTTTTTATTCAAAGTTGGAATTTTGACTTTACACAAGGTTCTGAAGGGATTGACATTAATTATGAAGTGATTTAGTAATTTATTAATTTTCCCACTTTTGTTGAAAAATTCAGCATTTTAATCAGCGTCAGACTTTGATATTTTATGGTTTTACTGTTCTAAGGCTATGAATGTTGTAGTGGAATAATAGAAATGGAGTATTGAGTATAAATATTAAAAGAGTAAAATTGATCAGCAAATTCTCTCTTTTCTTTTATTTTAATGGGAGACTATGGTCTGAAAAACAAGTTTAGATCCATATATCAATATTTTAATAAAAAAAAAAAAAAAAAAGGAACAGATGTCAGACCAAACCTACTCCTGGTAGGTTGCTCTATAGGAAGGGTGGGAACTGTGCGTTCTATAGGAAACCGGTGTGCAGTGAGCAGGACTGGAGCTCATGACCCAGGTCACTACAGGAAGGACATGGCGAGTACAAGCATCCGCAGCCGCTCCTGCTGCTACCTTAAACGTGGATGGATGCAAGGCAGCGTTTTTCAAGTAGATTCCTGTCAGCGTAATGAATTAAAGGGTATCGCTGCTATTGTTTCTTTAAGCAGCATATAGTATAAACTCCCTTATTTAATATGTCATGTCTTTGAAAAAAATCCTTTTGAAAAAACATGAAGTGGAGCGATACAATGAGAAGCTGCTGCTCCCCTAATATCAAACAAAACAACAAAGATGACAGCTGTGATCATTGAAGCACAGTCTAAAATAGTTTGTTGGTACATAATGAATAAAGGGATTTAAAATATTTAAATAAAACCATATTATAAAGCAAAATAAATTGTGTTTATCAATGAGGTAGAAACATTAAAGCATTTACAATGCAAATAAAAGCTGTATAGGAAAACCTTTTATTTGTGAGACTAAAACAACATAAAACAGATTCATTAGTTCAGATTTAAGATCCATCTTTGTTCCTGCAGGAGGGTTTGGTTTTAGGGTGCTTTCAGTTTGGGATTTAAGGTTAAGACACATTTCTTTTGTCAGATTTTCTGCTCGGCAAATAAAATGGATATAACTGAAATGCTCAAAAGCTATGCTAAGCTATATTATATACAGATATATATATATATACATATACTTATTTGCATAAGATAAATATTTTCATGCAAATAGATTCAATATATACAGTATATATATATTTTTTATTTTAATTTATTAAATTGGTAAGGTCATCACTATATTGTCTCTTTGTTAATCACATGGGGATTAAAAATAAACATCCAAACAAACATATAGCAGAAGGCTTTAAAAATATTTATATAATACTTTTATTTGTTTAAGGCTTCCTGTCTAATTTTGAGTTAGAAGTTTTGTGTGAGAATCAAAAGAAAAGTATTTTTAATTTCTGAGCTGGCTTTGCTTTGCCATCTTCTAACACCAGAATCACCTCATCAAAACAAGAAAGTTTCTCGTCTTCTCTGTGGGTCAGATTCAGTTGTTTCTGTTTTCAGAGCCACTACCAGATCCCCTGCTGGGGTTCTGCTCTCTTAAAACAGGCCTTCTGCTTGTCTAAACATCCCTTAGACTGGCAGCTGTTTTATCCTCCTAATGCTATACTTTAAACTCAAAACTACTGGTTGGTGCAGATTTTAGGCATTTTGGTTTAGTTCAGAGCACTTTACATGTCTATTGATTAAGAGTCACTGAAGAAAACAAGATGTGTCTTATAAAACCATTTAATGCTAACAAAAACATTTGGCACAACTGGATCACAACAGGCTGATTAGACTTCTTAACAACAGTCTGTTTCTGTTAATTTCGAGTAGCAGACCTCAGCCTGCCGCAGTTAGAATAGGTTGCTGATGTGCTTAGTGAGATTCAGACTTAGAATAATGTCAGAAATAAGAAAAATAAGATTATTTAGAGATAACGACAGATATTCAGAGGATAAAAGGTATCTAGGTGTCATTAAATATTAACATTTTGAACATTTTCTGCATTGGGTTTAGTTGTTATCTTCAATAAATCAATAGTATGCCAAGGATATTTGGAAGAGATCGTTGGGTTTTGTTCACTTTATCTAAAATACTTTGGTTTCAGAATTGGCAGAATTTATTTCCAGATCATAAAGAAAGAGTCCACTGTGGCAGTGATGGGTTCCCTTGACTAAAGATAAAGTAGTTCTGAGAGATGATATCTCAAGGTTTAACCTTGAGAATCTAGGAAAAAAGCCAAACAAAGAGTTAACTTCACTTATTATTTTGTTCAGATCAGAAACCTGAAGCAGGGTTGACTAATGCTGTTTGTGTTTTGTTTTAGGGTGCAGCAGGCTGATCTGACTCTGCTGGTGGTTGACTCCACGCTCCTCCCCTCTGAGGAGCATCAAGCTTCTGCGCTTCTCCTGAACCACTTGAGGAGCGTCCTGTCCTCCCAGGAAAATACTGAAACAGGTATTTCATTAGGACCTCATGAGGGAATAATTTGACCTTAATGGCTTTTTAATCCAATCTGTTAAAGTTAATGTTGCTTTTGTGTTTTTTATTTAAAAATATGAGGATGGGAGTGACTTTGAAATGAATTATATACACGATTAAAGAGAAGAAGAGTTATGTAAGAGATCAGGTAACTTTATGACCATGAATTTGTGTTTGTTACATAAGTAAATAATCTCCTGGGTCTGAGTATGTCAAGGTAAAACCAAACTTTTAGTACTGAACTAGCAAACTTTTTGGCTTAGGGCCAGTAAATACTGAGCAGCCATTGTTCTGTAATACTACAAGTCCTTAGTCCTAAGTCAGTAAGTTAAAACCAGTTTCCTGCTTTTAGAGAAGCCTAGTTAAATTGAATGCAGAACATAGAAAAAATGTACGTCTCATTCAGTTTTCCTTGACTTGGGACTAAAATAACCTTCTTCTGCTTTAAGAAATGACTAAAGTCTCAGCCTGATTCAATTCAATTCAATTCAGTTTATTTATATAGCGCCAAATTCACAACACATGTCATCTCAAGGCACTTTACAGTTCAACCAGATCATACAGTCAAATTGATACAAAGTTTTCTATCTAAGGAAAACCAGTTGATTGCATTGACTCATTGACTCAAATACAATCCCTCACACTAAGCATGCTTGTAGCGACAGTGGAGAGGAAAAACTCCCTTTTAACAGGAAGAAACCTCCAGCAGAACCAGGCTCAGTGTGAGTGGCCATCTGCCAAGGCCCACTGGGGTTCAAGGAGACCGAGAGCATCGATAGAGAGCATCTATGAAAAGCAAATTATGTGCTCTGCAAAACTTTCCTATTTGAATTTATATCTCTAGTTTAACTAGGCCATTCTAACACCTGGATATTATTCGATCCAAACCATTGATTTGTTGGTTAGCCGGTATGGGTATGGTCATGATGAACTTACATCCTGAGCAGCTTTTCTGCTCTTGCTGAAGAAAATCAATGTACAGTGTTTACGAATTCCTTACAAAACAACAGATTTTTTTTTTTTCTTGATACATTAAGAAAATGGTTCAAGGACTGTCCCACCTGAGCTGCACAGCTCTACAGCTCCTCTAGAGTTACTATTGGCTTCTTCTCTGGTATTATGCTATGTTATGTTCAGATGATGTGCAACTCCTCCTGCAGCCCTTCCATTTTGCACGCAGGTCAGCTGATTCCATTTTAATATTTTCTCAGCACATCGTTTCCTTCTACATGTTTCTATATTCTTCATTATAACTTGTTACACTTAGTAAACAGGACTCCTTGAGGCTTTCCTCTCTCCCATTTATAACAACAAAGTAATAAGCGGTCAGAGACTCTCCCATCGAAACTTTAGATCTCTACTGTTCCTTCAGTTCAGTGGCGGGTTTAGATAATTTATACTGGGGCCAGGAAGGGGGCAGCATGTTTTCACAGGGGCAAAGAAAAGCATGAAATAAAAAAATAGGGAATTAGTTTATCATTTAAAATATGTTTAGAGAACAAAAGAGCCATTTCCGTTATTTAGTTTTATCAAAAATGTATGTTTTTTTATTGAAAATTTGTGTTTTGGGGTTGAAAGTTTTAATTTTAGATAAAATAAAGTTATTCTTTGGAATGTTATGTCAATGTAAATTCATAATGAAGGAATATTACATATTTTGAAGGTATTTTAAATGAAAATGACCAGTTTTAATCTAATCATGATTGGAGCTTAAGTAGAACTGATGAATTCAGCCGTGACAAATAATAATATTTTGTTAGTTTTGTTTAAAATTATATTTAGCAGATAAAAACAATGATTTTATCTCAATACCACTGAAGCTATTACCTTAATTTTGGAATTATAGTTAAAAATATCTTTAAAGAAACACATTTATTTATTTATATATATATATATATATATATATATAATATTCAGTAAAGGGGGCCATAAGTGGGACCAGGACCAGTTCTACAGGACCCTCAGTAACCATAGGCCTCTTGGCTGCTCTCCTCATTAACGCTGTCCTTGTTTAGAAAGGCAGCCTTGTCTTGGTAGATTGAGGGTAGATTAAAGGGTGTGTAATAATCTCGCCATCGTTCTGATCATGGATTGAACATATGATGCTGTGGGACGTTCCAAGCTTGAGGTTTTGATTTCAAACCTGTAAACTTCTCCCCAACTTTATCCCTGACCTGTATGCTCTGGGCCTTAGTCTTAATCAGAGTTTGGTTGCAACTAGTGTTTTTTACCTAAAAAAATTAATAAAAAAAAAAAATATCTATTACTTCTACCTGAGTAATATTACTTTGAAATAATGCTACTATAACTAGAGTCCAATTGAGGCTTCTATACAAACCAAGAGTAACTTTCACACCTGTAGTGTTCTAACATGTATATGTTACCTGCTTTAAGTAGTATCAGTGATACTGTTAGTAAAGGTTTTATGTTGATAATTAGGATGTGGTGTATTTTACTCATAGCTCTTGGTATTCCAAATAAAAAAAACCTGGCATTTATTTTACATGTTACCTATAGAATTACATCATGGTCAAAAACTACATTAGTCTGAATCATTTTGCTTCATTACTCATTACTTACTGTATTATCACTTCTCTATTCTTATCTGAGCAAAGCTTAACTACTATGTGTATTTCAGTGGCTGCTTTTACCATTTTCTTTGAGTAAAAATATATCCAAGTCTGGTCTGCATGAGGCTGTTTGTTCTCTAATCCTCTTCAACAAACCTCTGAGGCCTTCCAGAGCACCTGGATTTAGACTGACATTCAATTACAAACGGATGGTTTCTTTTTTCCTAACAAGGTGATTATTGAAGGCACTAACAGAACTGGATTTTATTTAGATGTTTAAGATGAAAGTTGATCAAATATTAATGCTTTTCCCATTACTCAGTTCCCATTGTAAATAATGTTAAAACTATGTGCTGTGTCTCTTTCTCTTTACCGTTTTTGTGTTTGTCTATGAAATCAAATCTGTAGAATAACAGACCACTAATAGGTTTGGGGTTATAATGTGACACTGCAGGCAGGTGTCTCCTCGTCCTAAATAAGACGGATCTGCTACCTGAGGCTCAAAGAGAGAAGCTAAATCGGGGGCTGAGAGGGGTCTCTGGTCTCCCACCTGTGTGCCTGATCTCCTGTCAAACCAATGAGGGACTGAAGGATTTCCTCACTTTGCTGCAAAGCAGCATCAAATCAATGTAAGTTTTTTATCAACATATTTTGTTTTGATTTTGAAAGCAATGCCTATTTGAAAGGTTGAAAATGACTTTGTAATCTACAGTATAAAACCACTATATTAATGTACCTTGTTTTTCCACAGATGTGTTTTTTTTTTTTTTCTTTCTTTCTTTTTGCATGTTTGTCACGCTTAAAAATGTTCAGGACATATAACAAATTTAGAGTTGAGTTAGCGACAACGAAAAAGAACACAAATTGTAGTTTTCAAATGAAAGTTTTTATTAAGGGAGAAAAAAATCCAAGCCATGTGTGAAAAAGTGAACTTAGTTTACTTTTTGGATCCACAACCAAGCAGGATTACTGCCACGTCTGCTCTCAATCAAGACATCACTCAAATAGGACCTACCTGACAAAGTGAAATACAACAAAAGAAATACAACAACAGCTGGACTTCACAACATGGTCCAGAGAAATTAAGGGAATACTTGATAAGTCATTGGGATGTAACTAAGCCATTTCTAAAGTTGTGAAACTCCAGTGACCATAGTGAGAACCTTCATTCATAGATGGAGAAAGCATGCAACAATGGTTAAACTTCTCAACTGTGCCCCTCTGACCAAACTTATTAGGAGAGCACAGCAACGACTCATTCAAAAGGTCACAAAAGACCCAAGAACAACAACTAGAGGCTGTAGTTGCCTCAGTTAAGGTCAATGTTCATTCATCCACTTTAAGAGAGACACTTGGCAATAACGACTAAGATGTAAACCATTGGAAAGCGCATGTCCCATTTCATCTGTTGTTAAAGTAACACTGCATGTCAGGAAAATAAGATCATATCAACAAAAGAGTGTGGTGAAGGTGTTATGGTATGGGGCTTTTTTTGCAGCTTTAGAAACTGGAATACTGAGTGTGATAAATAGACCCATGATTCTGCTGTCTACCAAAAAATTCTACAGTACAGTAGACAGTCGGGTCATCTGCTGGTGAAGTGAAGCTGAAGCAAACTTTGATTTTACAGCATTAGTTAAAGTCTTTACCTGAATTCTATTGAGATGTTGTGGCACGACCTTAATAAAGGGCACTTATGCCATATATATATAAAAAAAACAAAAAACAATTTGGTTTTTAATATGGGAAAATTACAACAATTCTGCAGAGTTAAGATGGTCAAATTCCCTTTAGAGAGCTGAAAAGGAATGTGCAAGATATCAGAAACTGTTGATTGTAGCTGTTGTGAATTTCCTTCACTTAAAATCAGCACTTTGAATAGTATTTATTTTTATTTGGGAAGAGACTTGGAAGCATTGGATGCAGGTTCAGCAGATTCCACAACAGTTTCTTCCCCACCGCCATTAGACTGCTGAATGTTTTGTAGAATGGGTTATTGTATTGTATTTTATTATTACATTTATTATTATTTTTTATCATTATTTATATATATATTTTAAAAAATAAATTGTTAGAACTGTAAATTTACAGTCATTTTTACTACTGTTCAAGGCTGCACTTTTAAAAGATGAAATTGTCCAGTGAGCTCTTTCCAAACGAAACTCCTCTTTGTTTTACACTTGTGTAAACAAAATGACAAATAAAATCTGTCTAAAGCCTAAAGTCTATTTCTAAGACAGTTGTGACAGTTGTGCTTTTCATAGATGCTCTTTTTTCATCCTCCTGCTGATGAAGTTTTATGACTTTAACTCCAATATTTGTTGCTTTTAGTCTGTTTTTTTAGCAAAGTGAAGCACAAAAAGTACTTTTGGTTTTATTGCCCTGGCTCATTATTTCCCTTACTTCCTCTGTAGGTGTGGTGACCCTCTCTCTGGAGCACCTACCCTGACCCAGGCCCGCCACAGGGCCCACTTGCAGCAGTGTGTGGCTGCCCTGGCTCAGTATGGACGGTACCGTGACACTGACCTCGCTCTGGCAGCTGAGGGCATCCGGTTAGCGCTCACCGGACTGGGAAGGATCACAGGACGAGTCGGAGCAGAGGAGATTCTGGATATCATCTTCAAAGACTTCTGCATTGGAAAATAAAGGATCGAGAGTGAAAATAAGAAGCACAGGTAATCATGGCTGCCAGAGGAAGGACGTTTTCCCACAGAAACTGTAACTGGAACAACCCGGGCATTGTGCCAGGCTTCAAGGCACATTCAGGGTTCAGATAATCGACTGCGTTCTTGACTGCAGACTACCTCCTTTCCCAGGACAAAAATTTTTTTCTGTTTTTTTTTTTTTTTTTTGTTTTTTTGTTTTTTGTTTTTATGCAGCTCAGATAGTTTAAGGATGATGGCAATGCCTCAGGGGCCCAATATACTAAACAAGTGTTTGGCTCTGGCTCAGTCATCATCTAAGACTTTTTCCAAGGCTAAATATTGCCCTCTGGGGCTGCAACATACCAGCTTTAAAGCTTGGAAAAACAAAATCAGTCGTGACCTCTTCAAGGTCCATAAAGCATGTGGATGTTTACTTTTATCATTGAAATTTGAAGTCACTGTCTTGATATTTTCAATAAATTCTGTAAATATTTGTTGCCTTTCTGATTCTTGCCCAGTGAAGAGTTAAGTCTTTATGTTGAAATGGACAATGATCTGAAAATGTGTTTCCCCTTTACGTTTCTTGTTTTTGCTTGTAAGTCACGCTTAAATGTTTCAGATGATCAGATTAAGTCTAATATCAGACAAACATAATCATAAAATGTGGATTTTTTTTTTTTAATTATGGTTTTGTAAGTTTTTGCTCAGATTATTAGTTAAATTTTTATGATTTACAGAATTTAAATTGACAGATCAAGCAAAAGCAGAATCTGTTGGGGGTAAAATATTTTAATGAAGAAATTTTCCTTATATAAACATATTTTTAAGTCTTGTAATTCCAGGTAGTTGTATTTATTTCTTTGACTGAAATTAGAAAATAAAAGAGGCATAAACAAAAGTTAAAAGCATGCACAAGAGAAAGGAGACTGGAGTCTCCGATTTTAAATGGATTAAGTTAAGTTTTATTGATGACACAGGAGATGAAAATCATGAGAAATGTTTTTCTTATCCATTTCTCTAAGAAAGTAAAATTGTTAATTTTCCTCCAACTTGTTGCAAGGAGTCCATTCAAGTCAACACTGCTCAAACATGTTTGGGCAACATTTAAATACCTAAATGAGAGCTGCAGTGTTTGATTTATTTGTTGAGTGTTTTTGGATTTGTTAAATAGTAAAAAAAAAATAAGAAATGAGGAATGCTGTTAAGAAAGACTGCTTCATTCCAAGAAATTAACATTTGTATGCTATGCCTTTATGTTGCAGAAAATAAATCCAACCTGGAGAGACTCGCACAGGGAAAAGTTTTGTTCAATTCAATTCAATTCATTCCCCCCAAACACCAGAGTTCATTTAGACGTTACTTTTTAGGCTAAATCTGTTTGGTCCTTCATAGTGTGGATTTAGTCCAGAAATAGTTGACAAGTGGGCTGCATCAGATTTATTCCCACCTGAAAAGACATTTTCTACGACCTGAAAATTA
Organism: Cyprinodon variegatus; assembly: GCF_000732505.1. Classification (NCBI taxonomy): domain Eukaryota; kingdom Metazoa; phylum Chordata; class Actinopteri; order Cyprinodontiformes; family Cyprinodontidae; genus Cyprinodon; species Cyprinodon variegatus. Next base: position 59,110 of record NW_015150954.1, read on the forward strand.
CTGCTTTTCACTCTTCACTTTTCAACTAAATATAGACGTGGTTTGGATGTAAATCATGTCATCTTTTCAATGTCTTTTAAGCCAATATTTGATTGGTGGGTTTATACAAGTAACACAGTTGGATAAGTAAAAACATTTCCTATCTAAGGCCCCGTCCACACGAAGTCAAACCCTGGCCTAAACACACAAATTTTTCACCAAACCAGCCTCTCATCCATACGAAGCCGGCGTTTCGGGCGTCTGTAAACGATCTTTTTTTTCTTAAGCCTTCAGAGTGGGAAGATTTTGAAACGCCGTTTTCGCGTTTCCATCTTTAAGCTCTAACCGCATTTATTTTCTTACACGCATGCGTCATAGCGTCGCCTCTAAACACGCATGCGCGACACAGTATCACAACAACAATGGCGCCGTACTGTGTTGAATGGTTGCTGCTAATGCTACTCACCCTGCTGTCGGGCTTACAACAGAATCTTCTTCTTCTGGAATATCTCCAGGAAAAACAGAGCAATATCGACGACATAGTTCAGCACCTGAATTTGACTGAACCACGAAAATGGACCCGCAGGGCCATTTTCCGGTTTTCCGGTTTGGTTGTTGTATAAATATTACTGCGCATGCCCAACATTTCGTTGCCTGTTTTCACCTATTTTTGCTTTGGCACCACAGCGCCACTTACAGGCCTGGCATACATTTTGCAGCGTTTTCATGCATTCGTGTGGTCGATCACATTTATTTTACGTCTCCGTCTTTACGACAAACGTTCTGGAAAATGTTAGCATTTCGTGTTCGTTTTGACTTCGTGTGGACGGGGCCTTAGAAAAACCAGCTGATTGCATTGCCTCTTTGACTCTGCAATCCCTCAAACTAAACATGCATGTAGCGGCAGTGGAGGGGAAAACTCCCTTTTAACAGGAAGAAACCTCCAGCAGAACAAAGCTCAGTGTGAGCAGCCATCTGCTGAAATCATGCACAGATTTTGACTATCTTTTTCTGCGCATGCACACTTTCAGCCGCATATGTGTGGTGTGCTAAAGTTTCAAACGCTCATCAAAGCTCGCCTTTCTCACCGCAGTTCTTAGAAAATAGTCAAGAGTCATAAGAGTAAAAGTGTCTATGAAGAGTATGACAAGAAAAGAAAGGCCTCAGAAGAGGCAGATATATCCCAGAATGCTTTGAACTGAGAGCTCTCCTCGCAAAGCACTATGGGATTTGCTGTAACAGTGGCTAATAACAAAGATGAGGCAGGTGCAGTGGATGAGGAGTTACGTGACCAACAGGGAGCAAACAGCAATCCCTCGCTCCAAACGGCCAGTTAACTAAGTTTGCTATAAAGTCAACTATATAGTCCGCTCTGTATGTGGACACAGTAAGCTTGCATGAGCTATGAGAACAGCACATTTTAAACAGGGTGTTCACGAGAAGAAATGGGCTTGTGTGTGCTCTTGCACGTGCAGTGGAGAGGGCGGGTCTTTTTAAAAAAAACCTCCACAATACATTGAAGCTTCATTTACCCCACCCTTTCTTCACTGCATGTTCCCACCACTCATTTTTTACTTTGTGCTGCCAAGATGCTTTGGTAATAATCTTATTACTCAAACTTACAAGAAATCCCCTTACTTAACTGAAAAATCATCATTCGGTCTGATCCCAAAAATCTGTCTCTATCTGAAATATGGCTCCCCCTGAGCGGCCTTCAGACATTATCTACTCAACTCTTCTGGAAATTATGTAAAACCGACGTTCCGCCCCCTCCCTTGCCTGAGGACATTGTGAATCTGCTCTTCAGCCCAAGTGATGAACATTACATCATATATTAAGGACAATGGCCACATGGAAAGTTCTTTATGAGCACATAAACATGCATGCTCAAAGGTATAAATATATGCACCCAATGCCGCAATCCCCCCAGCAAGATGTTTTTGTGTATGTGTTGCTTTTTGTGCTGAGTTTTTTTTCTTCTTTTTTTTCAATATTAGACTGCATCCTTTTTTTCTTAACTGTAAGCGCTGCGTCCCTTCATGTGTAATGTCTGTGCTTTGGTCTTCTTGGACGCACTGTACCAAAATTGAATTTCCTTTTTTGGAATAATAAAGCATTTTTTAGATTAAAGTAGAAGAAGTTTGGAGCCACCAGGAATCTTCCTAGAGCTGGCCAGCGTAAAGGACCTTAGTCAGAGAAGTAACCAAGAAACGCCAAAGTCAGCCTTTTAGAGCTTTTGGTGTTCCTCTGTGGAGAGAGGCGAACCTTTCAGAAGGACAACAATTTCTACAGCAATCCTCAAATGAGGTCTGTATAGTAGAATCGCTATAGAAGAATGTTATTTGTTAATAAAAGGCATATTGCAGGATGTCTGGAGTTCGCTGCAAAAAAATTAAGGACGCTCAGACTATGAGACACAAAATTCTCTTTGAAATCTTTGGTATGGATATCAAGCTTCATGTTTGGAAGAAGCCGGGTATCGCCCTTCACCAAGCCAACAACACCCCTACAGTAACACATGGTGGTGGTAGCGTCAGGCTATAGGAAACTTTTGTTGTGGCATGTACAGAGATATTCTGAATGAAAATCTGCTACACAGCCCTTTTGATCAGAGACAGTGTCAGAATCGGTCTCGTGTCAGAATCACAATGACTCAAGGCATCAAGATCTTAAAGGAGTGGCTTCAGAATCACTCTGTGGATTTCCTGGAGTAGCGAAGTCTGAGCTAAGACTCGGATTAAACGTCTCTAAAAATATCTGAAAATGGCTTTGCACAGAGGTCTCCCATTCTAACTCATAAAAGTTGAGATGTACTCCAAAGAAATACTGTCCAAAACGTCCATTAATAGGCTTAATAGGCTTGTGGCATCATATTCAAAAGGACCTGCTGCTGGAACTGGTGCAAAGCTGGATCAACAAAGCATCAAACAAAGGCTGTAAATACTTTATATACTGTAAATGTGATTTCTTAGTTTTTTTTAGGTGTGATAAGTTAGCAGAAATCCCTCTCAAAAAATTCCACATTGTCACAATGCAAAAAGATGTGCAGAGCTTTCCACTAAATACCATTTAGATAAAGCTATGACATTTAATCCAACTAAAAATACCAAAGGGAAAATTAATGTAGTAACTCATGTGGCTTTTTTAAGCTGTTCTGTATGTTAATAGGTGTTGGATGGCAGCGGTCTCCTGTAGCGGTCTGTCTAGCAGGAATGAGGAAATTGTGCAACACAGTGAATATTTTTCAGGTGCACCATACATCTGGCCAAATATTGGATGGAAGCAGTTCTTTGTGATTGCATGATTAGGCAAACTGATATTTTAATATAATGCAATTTTTATTCAATATATTGTGTGCTTTTATCATTAACTGGATCTAATTAGAATGTAAATGTTACATCCTCAGGCAAATGATCCTTAAACAGGTTGTAAGAATGCTTTTGATGAATTCAATAAAACTTATTTGATCTTTTTTTCTTCTTCTACTGTTCTCTGTTTCCCTTTTATTCTGGATCAAGGACAATAAGGCAGAAGTCAGAGTGACATTTCTTTAGGTGGAAAAGGAGGCAAAAATCTCTGCACCCTTTGTTCGCTTGTCAATCTGGCCTTAAACATAAAATATTTATGTTTCCTTGTTGACCTCCTTACCCTTCTTCCCCTGCTTCGTGTTTCTCTCTTAGTCTCTGACGACATTCGGCCTGCATCAGCATGGCACAGCTGAGGTCTCTGCGTCTGTTTGACTACGTCTGAGGTGGGTGAGCCTTCCTCTTTCCTCTTTGGTCTGTCAACTCTCTGCTTCTCTTTCATGTCTTGCCTGATTAATTACAACGCAGGATGAGTTTGAGATAAAAGTGGGATTTGCTGCCACATTGATTTGTGCTTAGAAATTTGCATTTTGTTTTCATAAATTACTACACTCAGTATCTAATGGAATTTTCTTATTGAATATTTTAATTATATCCAAACATTTTATAATTATCTTCCATCACTCCTATGCTGATGTGGTTTTATGCTTCTAACTATATTTCTAAAGTAAAAAAAAAAAAAAAGAAATACCACCATATGATGCCTCCACCACCATGTTTCATTGTTGTTCATATCCTTCTGCTGATGCACAGAGCTATTGTTTTCTTTTGGTTTTATAAAAGAAACTTATTTGAAATGTATGATTCCAGTGTCTATTTTGGTAAATTTTCTGATAATCTAACAAAAACAAAAACAAAAATCAAAATTAGGTTGAAAAAAATTATTCTATAACAAGGACTTTCAATCTCTAATTGTTTCGCTATTGAAAGGTATATCCATATACCAGACAGAATATTCACCGATTGCTTGATCCCAGCTGAGGTATAAAAATAGCTCACTGTTTCGATGGCGGCCTTTAGCTCGTCGGCTTCGTCGGTTCTGGTGTCCCATATCTTCACTTTGCCAATCAACCATATATTTCCTATGGGATTTTAATTACACGTTTGATCTTTTTATTATTTTCTGACATGTTCCTCATGTACTGGATAGGTCTGTGTGGAGACCACATGTAGCCCATGTTTGTAACTTTCATTGATGACATTTAAATGGGCATTGCTTCTCACTTCTGCAGAGGTTGTGCCTATTTTTCCTTCATTTAGCTTTTCTTTAATACTCTTGAATTCAGTTCAATTCAAACATACTTTATTGATCCCAATAGGAAATCAAATGCAGTAACTCATGTTTTTATAATTCAATGAGTCGTTGCTTTTAACAGAGGCAGGAAGGATCTTCCATAGCGGTCTTTTTCATACCTAATCTGGAGGAGAAAGTTATCTGAAGATACAATTGTTGTTTAACAGTCTTCTGAAGAGGATTCTCACTGTTCTTTATTTTCTGAAGAATCCATCTTTTTTCAGAGGTTCTAGAGGAGTTCTTAGAACAGAGACGGCCTTTTTGTCCAGCTTCTTCAGCTTGGTTTGGTATGGAGACACTGATTAAAGACGAAGCAGCTTCTATTTCAAATGCAGTTTTGTGGCTTTTACTATTCAGCTGATTTTGTAGGACATTTCTTTATCATTATATCATTTATCCGTTAACTTCTGAGTCTTTCTGTCAGTCTATGTTTTGATGTAAATTTTACCAATCAATAAGTTCACACACACATATTTTGTTAGACACTTTTACAGTGTTACATGTATCTATATCCAGTGTTATTTTATCCAACTAAGACCTGAAAGGGTTGATGATGGGTGATTAAAGAGTCTGACCTTTGCTGAAGCTCAACTCTTGCTCATCCCAAAGATTCTCAGTGGAGTTAAGGTCTAGATCCTAGAGATGATGGCCTCTACTTACCCTGATGGGGCAGTCATTCTGAAACAGGATAATTATACTTCAATATAATTACCCAATATTTAAGCTCCCCAACAAATAAAGCATTTTTTTCCCAAATACTTTCACAGATCTGTTATTTCATTCAGGCTTTTTAGTTTTAATCACAAGATAGCCTTTCTGTTTCTTTTGCATAAAGCCGTGAGCTCCAGTAATGCATCCTATATTTTTTAACGGTTAAGTGGTATGCAGCTGCATTTCTGCTTTCTAGTTTTCAATTATGCATTGGAAAGCTCTTAACCCAAATTTTGCAGCTTCAGCAATCTTCTCAGATGGTTTAATTGTTTGAAGTGTGTGAATCATCATCATCATTTTATTATATAGCCCTTAAAAAACATGAATAACAAAACATTAATAATAAACAAAATTAATTTGACCTTTATGAAACAGATTAAGAATAAGAAGGCTAATCACTGCAATAATTTGATAGCTTCAGAAATAGTACAAGGTTAATAACTCCAATTTAAAAAACATAGCCTGTAAAGAAGGATATCAGCGGGTTGGTCTATTATTTACATAATTTGACTTGGTTTCAGAATAATGCCCAACTTTGCTGTCAGATTTTGACTAATTACAGGGACTTTCAACTGTCTGTAAGCTTCCTGCAGTTTTGATTAGTAGTCGTCTTGAGATGTAAGCGCTGACGTAGCTGGATCCAGCCAGGTCCACCCTGTATCCATGTGAAACAGTGTGTATGAGGGTATCCGGGGCTATACATGGAATCACAAACACTTTATGTTAAACAAAGGATTTCCTGTTCACAGAAGACAGACAGACTCACCTGTAGCGTTCACATCCATCAGAAACGTGAGCCTGAGGGATTGTTTCCTAATGAAATAAGGAAAGGAGCACATGGTCTCTCCCCCTCTGGCCTTTTAAGAGGAAACATTACTGCTTTACAAAAGTGTTAAACAAATGAAGTTGCATAGTTAGCATGTGCTGAAATCTGCGTGCGTAACTAACACATGTTGTTCTGTCATAGCTAAAGAAAGAGTGGCTGCAGTGATGGTTGAGGTGATTTTTACCAATACCACTTCTGTGAATCTAACCGATGGAGAAGGAAGAGATTGTTAGATTATTATTGTCAGAATGTTTATTAAAAATGTTTAAAAAGAAAGTTTAATAATAATAATTTTTAAAAAATTACTTTTTAAAAAGTTTTGACCTTTTCAAAACTGGCTATTGGGATCGTCTAAACAGCTTAATGTTTGCCAAGTTTATTGGTATAGTTAATAATAGTGTTTAATAAAGTTTCAAAATATTTCGTTTAATTTCTGAATGTCTGATGTTGTGCACTTTCAGAGCCCAAGGTTACGGTTTGGGTAACTCAGAATGTTTAAAGATCAAAAGCTGATTTGCGAAACTTTAATAATTATTGGGACAATTCTGACTTAGAAAAACTTTATTGTCATTTTGTATGCACAGGGTGTATACAAAGCGAAATTTCAATATAAACAGCCTTTTCGACAGTGGATGAGCAGCTTAGCGGTGAAGTGAATATTTCCATTGATAAAGTGTAGCAGTGATCAAAATGTAAAAAGTGTAGGACAGATGGTGCAAAAGGCATTGATGTGGAAGGTTCAGAGAAGTGCAAAATAAATAAATAGATATGGTACAAAATGGAGTAAAAACACTGAGTTTACTTCTATTTTGAAGATTATCCATGTAGGGTAATGTATTATGAAATTTAGGCAGGATCGGGATGAGTCGGCAATAAAGATGAACACACAAACTGTTTCTGCTAGAATTAAAATGTGTTGTTTTATTCTGACACAGAAAACAGCAAAGCAAGCACATCAATCAAGGCACGGTGCTGAATACAAATTATTTTGTCTCAATACAATTTATATTGTCCCCCTACCATGACACGAGGATCGGAGGGCCGGTCAATCCCGGCAGGGCAGCAACCCACGCAGCTAGGCGTCCGTACGCAACCCTAGCAGAACCCACCGGTGTCAACAAGCCCCCGCCATTTATGCCACACTTCAAAGTAAAATCTTTCACCCAATCAGGAAAAGTGACCGCTCCCTCTCACGCCTGGAGCGCATGATTACAGAAACCAAAATATGGAACCGGCATCCCCCGAACCCACCCAGGGCTCGTGGACAGCCAAAAACAAAATTACATAATGATCAGATACAAAAACAAGTTACATCATGCCCAGTACCTGGTACCAATCACTGCTTCATCTGTGTTACCTGCCCAGAGCTACTGACCCTCCCCAGAACTCAATATGCCCAGTATCTGTTCCCCAGAGCTCATGGAGACAGTGTAAAAAAAACATGTTCCTGCTTCGATACAAACTTATATAAAAAGAGTACTTCATATGTGATTGAGTGTTTGATGCAGAGTCTTGATTTCTGAATTATTTAGAGTTTTTTCAATAGTCTTATGGAGAAAAGCAGGGAAAAAGCTGTTGCCAAATCTGCTGGACCTGCATCGAATTCTGTGAAGCCTCTGTGAAGTCACTGATGATGTTACGGGCTCGGGATTAATGGAGGGAAGAGGAGCCCCGATGATCCTCTCTCTGACATGATATGACTGGTGGTGAACCTGGGGGCCCAGTCGTGTGTCATCAAAGTGAACAGCAGGGGGCTCAGGACGAAGCCCTGAGGGGAGCCTGTGCTTAGGGTGATGACATCAGAGATGTTCTGTCCGACCCAGACTGACTGAGGTCTGTTGGTGAGGAAGTCTAGCAGCAGATTGCAGAGGGGTGTATTGAAGCCCAGATGAAGCCCAGTTTTCCTATCAGATGCTGCGGGATGATGGCTTGAAAGCTGGACTGAAGTCAAGGAACAGCAAATTATATTTAAATGTGGGCAATCAAAAGACAATTGTAAATTATATATATATATATATATCTATATATCTATATATCTATAGATATATAGATATATATATATAGTGGTTGGCCTGGGCTTAGTCTTCTTGAGGTAGCTGAGAGAAAAGGAAAAAGAGCTGCAACCGTCCTCAGTGTCCCCTACTTTGTAGAAGTACCATTCACTCCATTCACTGCTTCCACCAAAATTACATATTAGAGACTGAAATCCTTCCTATTCTTTTGTAAATGCTTCAGTCTCAGTCAAATCTGATGAACAGTGTCTGCAAACACCAGTTTTGTAACTGTTAAAGCATTTATATTCTTTTGTAAACCTTGGTGTTTTAGGGTTTTAAGATCTTTGTCCTGCTGGAACTTAAATCCTTGCTCGAGTTTCATACAATCTGTCTCCATCAAACTTCCGATTAACTATGAACAGCTTTATTTTTCCTGCTGAAGGAAAGCAGCTCTGCAGCCAGGTACTAAACTATTTATTATCGTATTTTGCTTTTTACTTCCACCCTTTGTGTTTTATTTTAAATAATTTTACTTTAGCAGAATTTTAATCTTTTGTTTTCCTTGCAGCATTGTTTGTCCATGTTGTGTTTATCTGTTTATCTGTGGACTTAAGGAAGTGGGACTGAAACCATTTGGGTCTTCAAATAAGAGAAAGAATATAAGAAATATATTAGAAATATAAGATCCTGAGGTTCCCAAATCGGACACTTCTCTGCATAAACACCACAAACAGGATCAGTGATAAGGTGCAGCTCTGACATACTCCAGCGTACAATGGAAGCAGCCTTAATTTTAGGCCATGAATGTAAACACAAGCAGGGATATAAAGACCAATAACCCTTTTACCAACTAATATTAGGTGAACCCATATGGTTTTATTCTAAAGCAGATACATCAGTGTTTAACTCCTGAATTAACTAAATGTTTTTAAGTAGCACACATTGAGGATAGTCAAGTAACTGTTTTGTTTACATGATTTCACAAACAAAAGGTTTGCAGTAGAGGTTTGTTTTAGCTTCTCTTCACCTCTAATAATTAGAAACATATTAACTGGTTGAGTTTTTTGGTTTTGCTGCAGGACAATCACTACAGCCATGTTTTCTTTTCTTTTTTTGCATTCACAGCAGTCATTTGACTTTTGACTGAATAAAGTTAATTTAATTATTTAACAATAATATCACAGTTACAAGCACAAACAAGTTACAGACACATCTACATTTACATATTTAGGAGAAGTCAAGCTGTTTAAAATCAAGTTTCACATTAATACATCGGTTTAATGCTATCACGCAAGTTAACAACATTACATCACATTGTGTGCTAGATATTTCAATTTGTATACATTTATATATGTTAGTAGGAGGAAAAAAACAATTTCAGAATAAAAAACATGATTTTAATCAATAAAAATCTGCGGTGTGAAATTATCATCTGTACAATATTTACAGTCTTTATATCTCCACCTGATCCTGAACATAAGTACAGTTTCCTTTTTACGATGTTTCTATATTTTCCCCTTCCTTCTTCATGTGTACCAGAATGAGCCCCTAATAATCGTAAAAAAGACCTGCATCTGTTTCCAGTCACAGAAACCAATGTACACTTTGCTTCTGGAAGGAAAAGGAAGCTGTAAAGCTAGAGAATGGTTCCTATATTAGTTACTTAAACTATAAAATTAGCCATAAAATGGGTGCTTAATAGTTTCAACCCTTTTTTAAGCCCACCATAAACACTAAAATTAGAAGCAGAGCCACCGGCTGCAGATTTGATGATGTGTTTACGTCTGTACTGTTGCAGGCAGGTTGTGGTATAATCCATGAGTCAAGAGGAAACATAAATGTGGCTATTTTAGCTTATAGCAGGCAAGATTAGCTGCTGTCTGTATCCTGGTCTACATTTTTACTGCTGCTCAGACAATAAGAGGACAATAATGTTTCAGAGTGAGTCAGAGGCCATTTTTAGTCTGTGAGCGACACTCAAAAAAAATATTTACACATGTGTCACTCAGTTTTTTTGTTTTTTACATATTGAAAGGGTGTCATTAATACAGCAGTCATGTGGGAAAAGGAAACCAGAGCGCACTTGTTTGGTTTTAAGTATTGTAAAACAATAAGAATTTGATATTTACCAGGTTCACTTTTTTTTTTTTTACTTAAACCCTAAATGCTCTCAATAAAGTAATTCAGATTTGAAGTATCTACGGATCAAATATGAAGCCATATGATGGGTAAGAAAATGCACGGAATGCACCTCATGATGCAGTAGCTTGTAGAGCCACCTTTAGCTGCCCTCACTTCACAGCTTCTAAGAGCAATTTTGTGCTATTTTTCAATGCTGCTGCTGAACACACAGGTCCATCTTTGATTCTGCTGCAATGTGCTCAATTCTGGTGGAAGCATTACAGGCCAAATCATTGAAGGCTCCACGGGGCACAGGAAGAGCTCATCCTGTAACCCGTCTCAGTGGTTGTGTCCTTGGCAAGAACTCTTTACTTGCTTTTCACTTGCTTTCCAGACTGGTTGTGGCTCAAAGCTCTTTAGCTTTCTGGGACTTAATAAAGCACCATACAAGTACAACTGTTTACCATTACCACCACCTCCAGGCCTGACGTGGTGCTGATCAGCATTGCCTCTTTTCATCCGTGCAGAAAAGCGGAGTTGTCCCATCTTAAAATTTACATTAAATATGTAAATTTGGAGTCTCGTGGTGCATTAGAAGAAATTATTTCAACTATGTTCAAAATACTTTTCTTGCTTTTTCTAGTCTGATATCTACTTCTTTAAACCTACTGCTCTTAAAACTTAAAATTTTTTACATCAAATAAATTTATACCTGAACACAGCAGTCAGGTAGAAGTCCTGCCCTTCAGAAAAGAGACTGTACTTGCAGATAATCAGTTAGAAACACCTGGCTGCTAACCTTCTCCTCTTACATGCAACAGAAACACAAAGCTTTTCTATTTCTGCTTGGGTTTTTTTTTTATGTGGAATTTCTTACATTTTATGTACCTTTAAAGTAAGCCTGAAATAACTTTACGACCTGGTGAAATTCAGATTGTTTTAATTGTGTTCTTATTCTTAAAACCCTAAAACCATAGGTGGATGCGTTACATTAGCTATTAACAGGTTTCCCCAAGGGTTTGCTAATTGTTCTATAAACATGTTCATTAAGAGATGAAGGATGTACATTAGAACTGGAGTCTGTTTCTGTGCCAGAGGTGGATGGAGCAGGTAGTGGATGGACGAAGGCCTCCTTTCAACCAACCTGAGAGATGGAAAACAATTATCAACACACATGATGGGAGTATATTTGATGCATGAATGGTAAAGACAGTTTGATTTTACAGGAGCAGAAAAATAACCACATTTACAAACTTATTTAAGTTCAGGACAGTTTTTACTATTATTCAAAAACTTCAGTTTCTACTTCAAATGATAAGCAGCAACTCTGCACATTTGTCTTTATCATCTTGTTGAGATCGTATCTTTTTTGTGATATTAATGCTATAAATTTAGCTTCAGTATGAGCAGCAGGAGTGGAGTGACGGCCTATTGGTTAGGGCATAGAGCTTGGAATGCTGAGGTTCTGAGATCGAGCCCCACTCCCATAGACTGCCACTCTGGCTCTCTGAGCAAAGACCCTTAACCCCACACTGCTCCCCAAGGGGATGGGTTAAATGCAAAGGTACATTTCTCCGATGTGAGATCAATAAAGTTCAAGTTTATTTTATCTTCTTCATAAGCAAAAATCAAAACATACCAATGATTTATTCAAAAGTTGCTTCAAGGATTGTTTACATAGGTTTTTAGAATGTAAACTTACAATTGGAGCATTACTGACTCCAGCTGAGCCGTTGACCGGCCAGTTCGCTGCAGCCGGTCTCCCCTGCTGAGGCACACTCTGTGGCGAAGCAGCGGTTAGTGGACCAGTCTGTAAAGAAATACATGATTTCATTTCTTTTGAACCATAGATCATGAATTCACTGCAACTGCTTTCAAACACCGAAGAGCTGTACAGTGTTTGCTGATTGATTTTAAGCACTAAATGTTCTGCTTTGTTATCCTGTTTTTCCATCCTTCCTGCTGCTGCAGCCTTTCCTGCCTAATTAACCAAACAATCAACATTTTTCCAAAATTTAAGATACAATCTGAAATTCCACAACATCTCCGTGAAACAATCTGTTTAGGCTGTTTTATTACACATAAAATAGCTGTATCAAGTCGTGCTTCCTACCTTGGGCATCGATTCCTTCAGCATCTGAATCTCTTTCTCCCTCAGGGCCAGTTTTTCATCCAGCAGTGTCTTCTGCTCGCTCAGTCGTTTCTTCTCAATCAGTATTTGCTCTACCTAAAAAAAATAATAAAAAAGACACAGGCTATTTAAAAAAAATAGTTATTTGAACAAAAATCTTTAGTTCATGCATTGAGAACAGGTACTGAAAAACAAAACCTTGTCCTTAATCTTTCCACCAACTTTACCAACACCCACCTTGTCATCATGAGCCTTTTGCTTGAGCTCTAAGTCGCTGGCAGCCTTGGCGACCGCTTCTTTGTGCTTTTTTTCACACTGCTCCAGGCTGGAGGTCAGGTATGAGTTGTGTGCCTCCAGCTTGCTAGAGAGACCCTGAATCTCCACCACCTAGAGATTGAAATATATATTTTATATATACATGCAGTATGAGATAATTGGAGCCAGAATTAATATGTTTTTGAAGAATTATACTTTGATATAAACAGTTGTGTAAATATAACGGAATAAGGCAGGTTAGATTTTACACAAAGTTTTAAAAATAATGATACTGAAATAAAGCTGAAATTACGGTTACTTTACGTTTTAATTGTCCTTCCTGTGTTTTGTTCTCTCTGTGAGGTTTTAATTTAACATGATTATATGTATGTGTCTGTGTCTGTCTTATCTAATGTTTTATCTTCTCATCTTATCTAAGCATAAAACCAAAATCCCTTTAAGCTGGACAATCTTTAAACATCAACTTTCTAGTATTTGTTATTGAGCTCAATAATTTTTTTTTCTTTTTTTTTAATCCTGGATGTAATTTATGTTTTTCATTTGCTTTTCTACTTTTTGATTTTTGTTTATTCTGTGTTTTATTCATTGAAAACATTGAATGAAGACCTTTTCTTTTTTTAAAGGTCAGTAAAATGAGCTATCCCACGGCTGTGGAGCAGTGAGATCAGACTACGTCTGCTTTTACCTACTGGTTTCAAGGCCATTTCAGGATCCAGCTTTAAATGGTATTAAAAGCCCATAGGGCTTTAAATTATTTTAAATAATTAAATTATTTGTCTTATCTTTCACACCACAGCTCTCCTGCTAAACAGCTAAATAGCAAACTAATACATTTGCAGATCCGCACAGAGCCCCTTCAGCAGTGGTTTCTGGTCTGTGCAAGTCCCTGCCTTCAATTAGAGCAGTGCTGACTGCCCAATCTCTACTCGTTTTCTATTATATTAAGGATTCTATGTTTATTTGGGCTAGATTATTCATATTATTTTATCTTTATATTGTTTTCTCAGTTTTTTTGTTTTCACACATGATTTTTTTTCTAAGACAGATGATGATTAGGTTAGAGCAGTGCGCTTGTGCTCTGAGAAGGTTGCAAAAAACCCGGTTCGATCCCCACAGCCTCCACTCTGGGTTCCTGAGCAAGACCCTTAACCCCACACTGCTCCCAGGGCACAGCAAGGTGGCGGCCGACCGCTCCCCAAAGGGATGGGTTAAATTTAAAGGTAAATTTCTCCAGTGTGAGATCAATAAAGTTCAATTAATATTATTCTTATTATTATTATTTACACCTGTTCCCTGTGGACATGCATGGACATCTGAATTGTGGCATTGGCTCCCATGTTTCTATTGTGTAACCCAGAAAGAAAGACACTTTATTTTCTTCTTTAAAGCTCTGCATTCTGTCTAAATCTAACCTAGAGATGCTGAAAGTAAGCCTTGCTGAAATAGTTTGATCAACACAACTTTAACACAGAATGTACAAAATAATAAACAAAAGGAAGACAACAAAAAATATATATGGTATATATTTTTGTAACCTTTTCTGGAGTCCACATAAAATTTTTCTACAGAGGGAAAAAAATGCATTGTTTTTTTGTCCTGCTGCATCAGCAGGGCGGACAGCTTCACCTTAGACTTGACCTCGGTTTGCCTCACAGGACATCTGTCTCTTTAGCCAGATTTATCAGGAATGATGTCGTGAGTAAACTTCCTCCCTGGAGAAACAGGTTTCCTGTTCATTCTGCTCTTTGGAGGAGGTTTTAGGAAATATTTGTTAAGGGGAAATTTAATCCATGGTTGGTTTGGCAGCAATCTTTACCTGTGAGGTTAAATGCTGTTTAGAAACTATGCTGGCAAAAGATCAATAGGATTCTTTAATGTATTTACTTATTTTTTGGGGAAAATGTTTATTTTAATAATTTCAGATTTTGTTTTAATGGTGTATAACTCTGTTTTCTGCTGCCAAGTTTGTCCTGTATTTTTTTTTTAAAGAGATTATGAATCTCAGTACGATTTTTCTGGTTGAATAACGGCTTATTATTTTTTATACGATATTATGTTGTGATATTTCTGTGTATTCAGATTTTACATATGAAAATGTTACAAAACCAAATATAAAGAAAAATGTGAGGTGGCAAACTTGATGCACCCCTCCTGTTTCACGAAACTACAAAAAAGTACATAAAGACAAACCTTCAATCCAAACCAGGAGATATAGGAACATTACTGGAGCATTTATACTTATTAAGACTGGAAATGTATTCATCTCCTTCTTCTACTATTCTAAGGTGATTAAAAACAGTCTGCATTAACACACCTTGTTGCCCACATTGTCCAGATAGAGCTGGAACTTGCTCTCCACATCCCTGGACAGGTTGGTGCAGCTGCTTCGGATCTTCTCCAGCTGCTCCCTCTGGCTTTGGCAGGAGAGGTGGAACGTCTGCGAGTGAGGGAACATGTTGTGGATCTGATTCAAAAACTTGGTGGTCACCGACTGGATCCCATCCAGAGACTGAGCAAAGTCTTCTTTGCATTTCCTGATTTGAAAGAAAAGCTGCCATCATGAGACTGTCCCTTATATTTAAAGTCAACTACATCACGAGGACAGGTAGACAGCACCTGGTATAGATATTGAGCTGTTCCCTCAGGAGGTTGTTATCTCTGCGGAGGTTGATGGCTTCCTCGATGTGGACGTCTCGTTCTCGGAGGGCCCTGTCCCTCTCGTGACTCAGATACTGAACCGTCTGAGTGAAGTTTGATTTAACAAGGGCTATTAATTTTTCCTTTTCAGAGATGGTTGCTTTTAGAATTCCTTGATCTGCAGAGTTCAAAAGGTAAGGTTTGTGTCACAAAAAAGAACTACAATACTAACAACTTTTCTGCAGTATGTATGACAGCAGGAGTTCCCTCCGTGTTAAATAAGATTCCCACTCCCCTTCCAAAAATGATATATGTTGGTGTAATTTAGTGCATAGTTTCTACCTCTCTACTAGGTTTGGTAGACTTAAATTAGATCTGCAGGATTTGTGACTATTGCTGCCAGTTGGAATAATATAACAAAACACATATTACATTTAAAATCTTTATTTTGTAATGCTTATATTAGGTTAACAATATAGTTCTGATACCTACAATTGTATTTAATAAACCCAGTCTGTGTGTATTTAATCTGTATAATGTGTTTCACTTAGTAAACTGAGTTACTGAAATGATTTTTTTTTATTTTTTTTTAACATTCTGATTACATAGATTTTATTTATTCATTTGTATAGATTTGGTACCAAAACATCAGCATGTACGCTGTCCGTTTAATTTGTGATTAATTGTCAGACATCTGGTTACAAAAAACACAGGTCAGATTTGAAAAGTACATAAAAGTTATGTGATCCTATGGGCTTAATACAGCTTTAAACAATAAAGTTTTCATTCTTCTATAGTTGAGTTGTAGTAGTTTGTTAGTGGTTATATAAAAAGCAGATTCTGATTAGTTTGGACGTGTGAGTCAGTTTGATTTTTGAAGCTTTGCACACCATCTTTTGTTCTCTTGTGATATTTTAAATGAGATTTTATGATGAAAAAGTATATATTAGTTAAGAAACTTAATTGTTAAGATGCCCGAGGCCAAAAAATCTCTGTGTTAGGCTGTGATAGACTGATTATTATAACAATTCATTTTGGTTTAATTCAGATTTTGTACTCAGTTCCAATGCAAAAAATGTAATTAAATTAAACTTGATGGTAAAACATACTGAATACATAGAATTCAACTCAGTTTAAATCGTTATAAGAGAAGGAACATCCTCACCTCCAACATTTCTTACTATATGTATTGTATTGGGAAAACTGTGCCATGATCAATGTATGGCAAGTCAGTTATCTATAAACTTAAAAGAAATAGGCTAGACCTAAGCTTTAGGGAAACTCTGTATTGAGTTTTTCAAAATGAGGATTTTTTTTGCATCCAAGGTGAACAGAACAGATGTACAAGTAGTTTTTAATAAGACTACCTATTCATGCAGTGTCTTTCAGATTAGTAGTTTGGAGTAGAAATAAAAATTGCAGTGAATGCTTTTGGACACAAACATGAAGTTTGCTCACAGCAGATGTATCTGCTACAGCATTTTGTATCAAATGTTTGGAAAGATAATCAAAATATCATCAAAATATAAAAACAGAAAGGATTTAAATGCACGATTTCATTATTTTCATAATAATTTCAAACTAGAATATTGAAAGCTACATTTATTATTTGTTTCAGTATTTTTTTGGGTATAGTTTAAGTTTTAATTCCAGTATTAGATATTTTTTTGGTTACTTACTGTTATTTGTGACCGGTGGAGGTGGTGGGGGCGGGATGAAAGTACGAGTTGGACGCTGCAGCAAAGTCACTGTATTTTGAAGGGTTGTCTATTCAAAAAAAAAAAAAGGCAGCTGTTGAATTGATACAAAGCAACTTTTTTGTGTTGCAAAGGTGCTAAAATGAGAAACTAAAGAAAGTTTTTTTTTTTTTTTTTTTTATCCAACACAATGTTAAATTTACCAAAAGTCGTTTGTTTCTGTTAAAAAGGTTAAAGTGCAATACATGGCAAAATACACTGAAGCATCTTCCCAGTGTTTATCCTCTATACTTACAATCTTTTTCTTGAGCTCGTTTTCTACTTTGGTAGATTCGTTTAGCTGTTTTGCCATCTGTTTCTCTAGAGCAGCTTTCTCAGCTTTCTGAGCAGCCAGCTTAGCTTCGAGCTCAGCTTTCTCCTTCTTCAGTTCAAAGTTGTTCACGTTTAGCTTATTAAAGCCTTGCTCCAGCTCCTGAACAAGAAGAATAATCAGCATCAGTGAACAATATTGCATACAACCAGGAAAAAAAATGAATCATCCACATCAGCAAAAGGAAAAAGTCCAATAGGACAATAAATCTGTGTGACAGATGACACTTTAGATTTTTCTTTTATACATAATCAGACAAAGATTCCTTTATAATGATTCAGTCATAAAGGCAGTCACTAAATAAATCCTCAAAAGTTACTTAAGAAGAACTCACTAACCTCGACTCGTTTCTCCTCTGCAGACTTCTCTGGCTGTCCATAGATGAGGAAGAGCACAAGGCTGACGATAATGAGAGACTGGATGAGGGATGAAAAGAAAAAAACAATCCTCATGTAGTAGCCGCAGCTCTTTCCTTTGTTCCTATACAGTGGCTGTCTGGACTCCGGGCCAAGTTTGGCACGGGAGTAGCTGGAGCTGTACATGGCTGCTGGTGCTGAAAACTAAAACAAAACTAAAAAGTATTATTTTTCTGATGTGGGATTTTTTTTTACAGAGTAAAAGCTGAAGTAAATCAGATGGAAATGCTAAAAAAGATCAAATAAAACCAGATGTATCTCCAATCCTTGGTTTTCTGTTTTTCCTTTGGAGTTTAGTCAAGATGCAGTAAAAAGCATGTTTATAAAGGGTGCTGGAGGTAGACTTGCTTGTCCCCTCCTCTCTCCTTCCTGAATGACCTCTTTGAGAGCACAGCCTTCAGCTGCATCACCACCAAAGAACTTTCCATTCGTATTTTTGCAGCCATTGTAGCCTCATTGTGCACAGAAAATCTTCACCTCTGACCTTTCACCTCATTTAGCTGCTTTACTCCAGGTTACTTTGAATTATGTCAACAGACAACTAAAACTGAGCCATAGAAGACCCAAATGCAGAGATGGAAGCAGAGATGGTTTCTTGTAAGTTTAATGATGAAGTAGCAACAAAAGCATAAATCCAGACTGAACTGGCAGGGAACTTGGCAACAAACACAAAGAGACACTTGAGGGAAACATACATAAATAAAATGAAGAGAAAACAGCAATGTATATATAGGAGACAGAACTATGAGTGGAGTGATCAGCTAATTGGGAGAAGGTGTGGACAGAAGCAGCTAAAGGGAAAGGAAAGGGACTGAACTAAAACTAAAAAGTAACTTAAATGAAGCAAAAGGCAAATAAGGACAATTACTTGAAAATAAAAATTGAACAAGGGGAAAAAGAGAGGAGAGGGGAACCGACTGGAGATAACTGAAAAAACACCAAACAGGAATAGTAAAACCAAGAAGTGATTCAAAAATTATACAGTTACAGTAACAAAATAATCACATAATCAAAGCCTAACGCTAAGTGAAAACTAAAGAGAAACAAAAAATCCCAGAGCGGCAAGTCACCACACGTACAATATTGAAATTCCCAAAGGCATCAAAATTTAAAGGTATAGTGGAGGCTGTTCTTTTCCTGGGTGGATCATCCAAATAAGTGGTCCTCCTAAATGTCAATCATTCAGGTGAGATGTTTAAAAAGGCCATCGTGTATCTGCATTTATTTTTAAAAAGTGAGAGGACGGTCTTTCAAATATTTGTGAAAATCCTCCATTATATCTTTAATTAATCAGTAATACCTTTAAATATTGCAGATAATAAAATTTAAAATGTAGAAATTTACTTCGAGAAAATTTAAGTTTGAAACAGAAAATTTATATAAAATCAGTTGCCCTCTTTTAAAAAAAAGTTTTTTTTAGGGGTTATTATAAGATGCCTTATAACGACCTTTGATCTGAACAGTCACTACATAAGCAAACTGAAATAAATAATACTTAAACTTAAATGTTGAATTAGAAAATAGGTCCTTTCCTAAAAACATATTTCATTTATAGCCATAATTGGAAATGTTTGGGATCCAGACAGTGACTCCTCTGTCATTTAAAGGAAAGTGCTTTTTATGTGAATGAGTAATCAAAGGTCATATTAGGCAGACATATTTTTGTGATTAATGTTTTTGTAGGGAAGCAATAGTTTTAATGATTCTGTGTGAAGAGAGTGCCAAATTTTTTTATTTTTTTTATTACAGACCATCAACATTGATGCTTTCCTTGCTATATCAAAGTGTTTTTTATTTTCAATCATCTCATGTCAAAACACTTTACAGAGAAAATTCCAAACAATAGAGTGGTTAAAAGTTTCCTGTCTAAGGAAACCCAGCTGAAGTACTGAGTCACCTGTTGGACGAGCATGTAGGGACAGTGGACATTCAGTGCCTGCAAAGTCAAGGTCACATTCGTTTGTATTGTGGCCTTGAGTTTTCAGCAATCCCTCACATCAAGGATGCATGCAGTGACAGTGGAGAGGAAAAATTCAGTTTTCACAGGCAGACAACCCCCAGCAGAACCAGGCTCGATGTGAGGAGTCTTCTGCCAAGGCTAAATTGGGTTCAAGAAGACATAGTCATTTTTTTTATATGTAAGAGAAGGTAAAGTTAAAATACCTGCATAGGCTATAGGTATAGGGTGTAGCTACTATAATGAGGAAAAACAGAGAGAATATAAAGTTAAAAGTTTAACAAACATTTGAAAACCAGAGGATAGAAGTAGAATGTAGCAAAGTGATGTAAAGGGGTCTCTATGCCCCCCGTTAGCCTAAACCTATAGCAGCATAACTATAGAGATAGCTCAGGATAACCTGGGTCATCCTAACTATAAGTTTTATGGAAAAAGGAGAGTTTTAAGCTTAGCCTTAAATGTAGACAGGGGTCTGACTCAGAGACTAAAAGTGGTAGCTGCTTCCACAGGAGAGGAGCCTGATAACTAAAATATCTGCCTCCAAAGCAAATGTTTAGAGATTCTACGTGCCAGTGAAAAAAATACAGATTGAGAGTGAAGTGATCTGTTAGGAACATAGGGAACTGCTGGGGTGTCATATTTGAGAGGCAGAGTTTCCATTTACATCCCAGATTGAACAGAATTGTTTGAAATTAAATTTAAATGACAGGTCCTAATCAAAAATAACATCAACGGTTTTTATATTATTTCCTGAGGTCAATATACCATTCAGATAACGGACTTAGTGGATTATTTTTCAGATTCCAGTCCACACACAATAACTTATGTCCTATCTGAATTAAAAACCAGAAACTTTAAAGTAATCCTAGATTAGTCTGTAGTCTATGTACATTAAGAGTTATAGGTAAATATAGCTGAGTATCATCAGCATAATAATGGAATAATCCCATAATGTCTGATAAATAAATTCATTATTTAAACTGTCTTGTTTTCGGCAGCTGACACAGAATTCAGGCATAGTATATACAGCAAATATATATATTTGAATGTTGGGTAACGCCATATACACATCTATCCTCTGCAAATACAAGTCATTCAGTGGGTCTTTTGGATCGTGATCTTTTTAATAAACCAAACTTTGTTTAGGTTTCACTGAGCTAGCTGTTAATTTGAATTAAAATTGCAAATCTTAAAGGTTCTCTTCTGTTTCAAGCCTACCTCTTAGTGCATGGCACCAGTACCACCAGCTGCTAAACAGACTTTCAGGTATAAGATCATTCAGCCATGTATGACAAGTGGTTGAGTTTTTATAGGTCTTAAGGCGGGAACTAGATTTCTTCAAATAGGCATAATTTCAAGCAATTCAGTAGTTCAATCTTTGTCTGTAACACTGTTCCATAGACGGCATTGTGAAAAATACATATTTCATTCTTGCTATGTTTTGCTCTAGAGCAGGCATCCCCAAACTCGGTCCTCGAGGGCCGCTGTCCTGCAGGTTTTAGAGGTTTCCCTGCTTTAAAACAGCTGATTATAATGATTGCAGTAGAGCAAAAGCCTGTCAATTAGCTTTCAATTAAAATCAGCTGTGCTGGAGCAAGGAAACCTCTAAAACCTGCAGGACAGTGGGCCTCGAGGACCGAGTTTGGGGATGCCTGCTCTAGAGGTTATTTAGGTGATCTGCCCACATTCCTAATTTAAATCCTCCTTACTGTGTGCAGCAATAGTAGTGTTTCAGCATCTCCCACTTTATTGTGGGCATCAGCCTTGGGTGTACCTGGATTATTCTTAAATATTTATAATATTAATATTAATACCTTTAAAAAGCAAAACAAACATGATGAACGAATAAGAAAACAAGCCTACTGTAATGTTCCAGATGTGAATTCTACAGATTAGATCTAAATAAAACAATACGGTCTTTAGGAAACAGAATTCATAAATAGTATGGAATCTTCCAATTGTGTGGCTCACATTTTTTTAAGGAAAACAGGAAGCTTTACCAATCCTTGCCATTTTTAAATATAGCCACCCCAGAATACCTCAACCTATTCCCTAGTGGAATAGGAACAATGTATAACAGGTTGAGGAGTAAAGCAGAAAATGCCAAACAAATACAGCAAAAATGTCCACTACATCCTGTCCTAAGCCAGCGCGGAAAGGAGTCATGGCAATGGGCGACTGAGAGAACAGAAACAATAGGTAGCTGTCACTCTTCAGAGTTAAGGGAATAACAAAATCTCCCAACAGGGGCTCTGGATCCCCTCTGAGCTGTTATCAGAGGGAATGATGAGGGGCACAGCGGTGTCCTGAAGAGTGTGAAAAAAGTAAAGGTTCTCTGAGTGTCAGTGTTCCTGCACTAACGTTGGTCTCAGGCAACATTCATTTAATGTAGAAAAGCTAATCTAAAAGGATACATTTGAACAGCAGAGCTGACAGGATTGATTACCTCTGAACAAAAGCAGGAAACCCAACTTTGCAGACTTACACCTTCTGAGATAACCAACCAACCAGGAAGATACAGTGTGTGTCACCTCTTGAACTGTTGGATAAGAGACACATTTAAACAACATAGAGTAATGAGAAAAACTGAGATTTTTTGTGGTTTGAGCAAGGATACTGACAAGTCTGCATACAGACACGAGTTTGATTGGCTGGTTTACTTGTACAGTCAGAAACTTCTGGCCACCCAAGACAGTGGACTTCCCAGTAACACCCCGCAATATCCTCAGCCACACCGTGTTGACTTTGGATCACTTCCAGGGAACCACCTTTTCTCAGGGCCTGAGCTGGTCTTTACACAGAAACTGTTGAAATGAAAGTCCAGACCGTGCTTCCATTATTCAGGCTATCCTGAGTTTGTCCATCACTATGTAGTTTGGCTCATTCCAAAAAACAGGACAGGTTCCAACTACAATGGACAATCTGGTCTGCAGAGAGGTTAATCAGAGCTGACCTTCCTTCCATCCAGGATTTGGACTCTTACCTTCAGGTCAGTGCTGCAGAGCACTAAACCAGGGACCACAGAGATGGGTTCTAACCCAGTCTCTCCCTCTGATGAACACATAATAGTCACAGTTTCCAGATTAATGCCGTGTATGTTTGCACTGGTTTAACCTTGGGTTTATCGTAATATGCATTATATGTACATATAAAAAAAAAAACAAGTTTAATTTATCTTTACTTTATTTTTTATTTATATTCAAAATGTTTTTATTGATAGAGGAAGTGGAACCAATGTGAAATTCTTTGCACCAACTTGTTAATTCAAGCTGGTTCTTATTCTGGTGCAAATGTTTAATGTGCTGTAACAGAACATGGAGTATGGCGTGCTTCCCCTGGAGTAAACCGACATCAGGATTCCTGTAATATCTACATTAGAGTTTATTTGAAATGCACAGAATTCCAGATTCAATCTGTTCAATTTTCCAATCATTTTATTTTTTACTTTATGCATTGATGGGTCTGAACCAACTAAATACTTTGGTTATATAATTCCCACTTCATAAACACAGTAAAATCATAAACACACTATGTTAAAGATGGCTTCTTATTCAGCAGTAGGTGGTCAGTGGCCTTGTATTTTGCTTCAAAACAAACCTGAATTTGTTAAAACATGTTCTTATATAGAAATCTCTGTCCTTGATTGAAAACGGATTCTTAAAATCACAATTTGTTATTATTGACGAAATTATTTTCCAGTTTCCTGTTTAGAAACTTTATGCAAAGTTTAGCAAATAGAACTATAACTACTTAAAGGAAAAAGAACTCCCACTAAAACTACACTTTATTATCTTAAATGAGTTTATCTTTTAGAAACCAAAATCTAAAATGATACCTAAATTGGAAAAATAAAGTTAGTGATAAACTCATAAGTAAAGAAGATATTTGAAGAACAATTCATATTAAAAGTGCTTTAGTCTACCAAAAATCCTGATTTTTATCATTTAGATAATGGATGAAGCCAAATTTTAAAATGTAAATTTTGTTCCATAGTTTAACAACTCCTGTCTGAAAAAGATCAAAACATTATAATCTGGTCCAAAATGGTTCTCAGACTGTGGTATTTATGTCCAGAATAATATTTGTGGTAAATGTTTCTTACCAACAGCAATTGGAGCACGCCTGGGAGTTATAAATGCCTTGAGATCCACAAGGATGAACCGGAGGGTGTTTATAAGAAAGGGAGGTTTCCCTTCTACCCCTGTAATCTGATCTCAGATAAGCACATGGTATTAGAGAGGATGCATGGATACGCAACAGAGGGTTACTGATTTAAAGCTCTAAAGCCACAAGACAAATGTTTTAATCTAAGCTATATGCCTCTAAAAAAAGAATTACAGTAGATAGAAACCTGGAGTGTTGCATATTTGAAGACTAGTGATGTCAGCACAAAACCTGCTGAAAGCAAAAAGCTAAACAACTTTTAGAAAACCTGCTTTGATTATGAGTAGTTTAAATTTAATATTCCAAAACAAATACATTTTCTACATTTTCATACTGCATGTTATTTTTCATTTCCAGTTTAACCGGGTATTGACTGTCTCTTTTATGTGAATTGCCTGCTCTTTTCTTTTTATCTTGAATATTTCCCTTTTGATATTTCTAAAACTCAACACTTTTCTATTCTGAGAAATGTTTTTCTCCTTAGCTGAAAGTCTATTTTAATTTTAGATTTTTAGTATCTTTATATTTAATTTTGTCTCTGTTCATCCACACAGCATGAGGCGAATAAGATGTTTACATAAAACTTGAAAGAAGCCTCATCGACCAAAAAACAGAAGTGACAACCATAAATTGAGCACGAAAGACTTGACTGACAAAAATAATAACTGAGAGTGCCTTAATAAAAGCCTTGTTGTGTCAAACAGAATATTAATGTCAAGCAATGCTTTAAACTGTGTGACATCATTTGGACCACCTGGCTTCCCGTAACACTCATCTTAAAAGCATGGTTAAATTATAAAAAGTGTTTGCATAATTCATGTACTGAACCCGTTGGATGCATGTTTGGGATCACTGTACTGAAAAAAAAAATCCTTTAATAGTTCCATCGGTTTAGCTGCCAAGGTATTGAGGTATTGATGCAGAATTTGGGGGCAGTTCTTCCTCTCTATTTTTCCACCAATGTAGTTTAGTGCACTACAGCCACTGGTAGTGAAACACTCAGCCTTACAATGACTGCTCCAAATTTGACCTCCTGACAAAAAAAAAAAAAAAAGGTTTTCTTGTTGGAACCTACTAATTTCTAACATTTGTAGATTAAAGAAAATACACTTTACATCTTTGACTCAGTTCCTGCATTTTCAACTGCTATAGTTCTATGTCTGCTTCCGTCTCCTTGAACCCCAGTCGGCGTCGGCAGATGACCGCATACACTGAGTCTGGTTCTGTTGCAGGTTCTTCCTGTTTAAAGGGAGTTTTTCCTCTCCACTGTCGCTACAAGCATGCTTAGAGTGAGAGATTGAGAAGAGTCGATGCAATTAACTGGTTTTGTGGTGTAGATAGAAAACTTTGAATCAATTTGACTGTATGATCTGGTTGAACTGCAAGGTGTTGTGAATTGGCACTATATAAATAAACTGAATTAAATTATAGTTGAATGTTGTGAAAAAGAGAACTCATTCAAATATGGAGATAAAAACAGTTATGATCATCTGAATTTCCAGTTTTGTTCAATTCAAAAATGAGAATAAGACAGTAAAGCCGTGGAGGACATGAGACACACAGATCGTTCAAATGTTTATACTCTAAAGTTTTTTTCAGATATTTTTAAAAAGATATTGGATGGAGTTTGAAAAAACCTAAACAGGACAATAGCACACGACTGTGTTGAACTGTATTAATGCAAATGCTGACACAGTGCTTCTTGAGTTAACAAAATAAAATCAGTGCTTTTATTCAAACCAACCAGCAGCTATTTTAAACCTACAGCATTTGAATTGCACTGTTTTAATACAAGTATTAATGGTGTTACTTGGGGGAGTTCAGTTTTCTCAGTCATTGCTCCAAGACTGAAGTTTAAGAACGACTGAAGGAGAAGAATATGAGCAAAATCTCCAGTTTTGTGCTGCATTTAGGAAATAAAAACTAAATAACGTTAACATATAATAGCAGTCTAGGTGGAATCTGCTGCCACCTCCTGGTCTAACTAAACAACACAGAAAACATTCAGTTTAAACATAAGAAAAGGATTACATGTTTTTAACTATAACCAAAAAAATAACTTTCAGTAAAAACCTTTCTCTGTAGCTTCTTAATGAAAGAAAAGGGATTTTCTGTACAATCATGAAAAAAAGAAACATCACATAGAAAGACAAAATGGAAATAACATTATATAGTCTTTATGCGTGAGATTTAACAAGAGAACAAAATTATCCCATTACAATAAGGCTATAAGCTGAAAGGCATCACAGATAAAATAAAAATGTTTGTTACAAACCTAACATGAAAATGAAGTGTTGAGCGTTTTATAATTTGTTGGATTTCCTTCTGTAGGATGATCAAAAACATCTACACGATGTGAAGTGGGGGTGATAAGGATCCCCTGTTGATTGTGAGTTTCCTCAGCTGAATTCACATTTTAAATCTGGGTCCCACAGTGACACCATACCTCCAATAAATGTATCCCTTTTCTGACATTTCTTGTCAGTAAGCCCCTTTTAGAATGTTGAACTTGTTCTTTCTCTTGATGATACATCATTTTAAGTTTATTGAGATTCATATTAGGAAAACAAGTAGACACACACACTTGTTCTTTACTACAGCTTAGGAGAAATAGTCAGATAAGACCCAAATCAAGCTCCTGAGCAGTAGCATAGCCTGCCATGTCCTGTTCAGTAGATGTTATGCTTTGGGGTTGCTTTGTGTTATTGGTGCAGGGTGATTTCCCAAACACTAATGGGCAAAACCTACTATAATTAAGAGAAACTGTTGTTTAATTTGGAAATGATCAAACATTAACACTCAGTAGAGATCATATTGCCATTTCCTGCACTTTATGATCTGAAATCAAACGAAAATCATGGGAAAATATGGAGGTGAGCTTAGCAAAGCCTGACGCTCTAACTGCTGCATCATCCATTATATTAAATAGATAATTTTAAACCAACTTCAATCTTTAACATACACTCCCCCACTTTTAGGACAGTTCAAGTGATTCTTTATCAAACAACTATTTTTTACAATCAGTGACTTGGTGAAAACCCAATTTCCCCAAAATCCCCACAACTTTGTTCAAAACCACTGAAAAAAGTAAAGTTTTGCATTTAGATAAAAAATAAAATAAAAGCTTTTTTTCTGCATATTTGCTGCATGTGTGGATTTCACAGGAAAAGCAAAAACATCTATATTCAACTGTCCATTTCTACACCGTTGCCTCTGTGTCCGGGGCGTCGTCGCCCTCCAATAGGCTGTAAGACGCATGACTCTGGAAAGGTCTCTGCAGAGGATGGGCCAGCAGCTTGGCCATGCAGTTGTGCAGCTCGATGGCGGGTCCACTCAAGGAGACCTCGAAGCGATAACACATGGCTTTTGAGTCCAGATTACAGAAGGATGTGTAGTTTTCCTGGAAAACCCAAGTGAGGATAAGTAAATGCAGAGGAAAAAACTTAAAAGCAGCCCTTTTAAAGAGGTGTCGTCAAGTACTACGACGTTAGACATTTCTATGTCAGTAGCTCACTATGGTTACATATTACTGATAAAATTATCGCTCCCTGTTGGCTTATTATTATTATTATTATAAGAGCTTTGTGTACTAGGGGTGGAACGGTTCACAAAATCCACGGTTCGGTTCGGTTCACGGTTTCGTAGTCATGGTTTTCGGTTCGGTTCGGTATATGTTGATTGTTACACCGAAAAATTAAAAAAATTAATAAAAATTATAAAAATTAATGCATTTTCTTAATGAAATTAATGAAAACATCCAAAAAAAATGTATAAATTGTAATTATTTTTAATGATTCGCGGAAACCCTGGATCATTTCCGTATGTTTTGCTGCTTTGAATTTAATCATCTTGCGCATACCCTCTACCATCTCCAAGGAACTCAGAGCGGAGCAGACGGGAGCCACAGTGGGGGCTGTAGGCTTTGCTTTGTGCAGGCGGTCTGGAGCGCAGCGGGGCGGAGCGCTAATGGACTATGTGGGATTTTGGGGTTAGCATGACACGTTGGTCGTGTTGCTGTTAGCATAAACAAAACGTGTTGTACAATGCTTGCACAGTGTTGCACTTTTATCCACAACTTTCTTTCCGCCGTCATCGTAGGTCACTCTAAATGCAAAGCGGTCCCATACAGCAGACCTATAAAGTGCTGCTGGTGCGTCTTCCAACTCCTGTTCTTTCCCACTCGCCATACCCACACAATTCTCCACAACAACTGATTTTTTTTCTGCTACACCCGGCTACGCTGCTTCGCTTCTTCTTCTTCTTGTTTACTACTGGTGGTTGGCTTTGGTCGCAGTACCGCCACCATCTGCTCTGGAGTGTAAACGCTTCGCCTATGAGAAAAAGGAGCAGCGCATGAACCGAACGCAACACACGCGAACCGAGACAGTCGAACCGAACGGTTCGGACGGTTTTCATAAACCGTTCCATCCCTATTGTGTACACTTTGCTTTTGCTAGTATACATAGTCTTTGACTTTGTTTACCATAACTAGACCACATGACCGGAGGCATATTGGACATGTGGGCAATAAGTAAACAGTTAGGGGCCACATACATATATTATGTCTACTGGAAGTAATGAACCTGAACAAAGCAGAAATGTCCAGATGAAGTGATCAAGGAAAGAGAAAAGTCAAAATTAAGTGTCAAAACGAGCAAAAAATTTCAATGCAAAGAGGGACAACAGACAGGAAGAGCTTGGAAACCAGTATGAACATGAGATAATTATTCATATGATAAGTAATAGGAAAAACATTTACCATTATTTTAATTAATTCATTGTTGAATAAATACCATTATTTAACAAAATCAATCCATCCATCCATCCACCCACCCATGCATGCATCCATCCATCCACCCACCCATGCATGCATCCCCGTATAAAGCGCACTTACCCTCCAGCTGGTCTCGTCCCCTTGCTCCTCCATCCCATTGTGCAAATAAACCACATCAAAGAAGAAATACGGAGACTGCAGCATCTTCTAAATTACAAAAGAAAATCCAAATAAGACAATTACTACAATGGTTGACTGAAATACAGTGTTTTTAAGGGGTAGACTTGATAGTTGGATTAAAAAAAGATATGTGTGCTAACTCCAACAAAGACTGAGTAGTTATGAACTCACACTAACAGCCTCTGAAGGGTTGAACTGCATTGGCCCAGCATGGCGGCTATAGATAAGCACAGTCCGCACCACGTATGGAGGAGGGATGGTCTGAACGTTCTCCATCAATGGCAGCTCAATCTTCTGACGACTTCAAAAGGCATAAGAGCAGGATTTTACATTGCAGAACATTTCTACATTGTTTTAAGTTGTGCTTAATGTTCATTTGAGTTACTCAGAAAAACCAAAACACTACTTACATGACATTAAGGAGATCTTCCAGGTCTAAATATAGAAGTTAAGGCTGATCTGATTTTATTATGTAGAGGATTTTTGCTGTTTATTATATGATGAAAGGATACTGAAGGACTCGCACACATTGGTTTCCAAGTCATACAGACAGCTGCACAGCTCGCGGGGATCAGATGTGAAGCCAGACAACTGTAGGAAAACATATGATAACATAAAACATATGATAAGAATGATGATCATGTTCATAAAACAAAAACAAATACATAAAAAGAAAACATGTAGAAGCTTTTGTCTGATTTTACCCTTTTCTTAATAAGTATAGGTCAGAAAAAATCTATTTATTTGCAAATATTCAGTGGTTTCCATTCTTTATGTCTATCTTAAAAACATAACATAAACAGTAAAGTTATTAATAACTTTTTAGGAAACAATAACTAAGCTTGTGTTACCCACCCACAGAGCATCATCGTTGATGACAACCAGGGCAAACTCATGCCGCTTGTCGATTTTATGCTTTGTTCTTACAAACATCTCAATCATCTTCTGGGAAATGTTCAAGGCG
This sequence comes from Cyprinodon variegatus, assembly GCF_000732505.1. NCBI lineage: Eukaryota > Metazoa > Chordata > Actinopteri > Cyprinodontiformes > Cyprinodontidae > Cyprinodon > Cyprinodon variegatus. The sequence goes on from NW_015150954.1 coordinate 88,966, forward strand.
TTTGTTTTAGATCTACACAGAAAGGCAGTCAAATGATGAAAGGATTACATGTTAGAACAATGTCAAGGAAATAGTGGAGAGCTACTGCGTTGTTACACACCCGTTAAAAGATTCAAGCTTTGGTAAGGACATTTCTTCAGAAAGATCCAAGCAGATTATCTGTAGAGGGAAGCAAGGTAAGAGGGTGAAAAGACTAGAAAAAATATATACTCTTGTCAATATATTTTAAATAACACCTTAAATGAAACCTCCAATGAACCTTGGTGCTTTTCTCTTTCTAAAATTCTTGTATAAATTAGCAGCTTTCAAATGGGAACCATTTTCTTTTGAACTTTGCAAGAAAATTAAGCTGTCTGAAAAATAACCTCGTATTTTTGTAGCACTTTTGACGACCTTTACATTTTAAAATATTGCACACTTCAGTTATTAGGAGACACAGTGAAAGGTCTAAGGAGCCTCATTGGACTCTGGAGCTACAGGTTTCAGACTCCTGGTGTCCTGATCCTTTTAAAGGCCACTGCAGATGATTTTCTACAATTGAGCTTAGCTTAAAGCAACATAGCGTAACCTTTGATTCAAATTTTAGCTAAATTTGAGATGTATCAAATAATTTTTCAGCCCTGTGGGCTGGCACTCTCAAAAACTCACCTACATAACTTGAGTGGGTCAGATCCGCGACTGAATGAGCAAAGACCCAGAACGCTGCTTTATGGCAGTCTGAGTTCCCTTTAAACACAAGAGTTAGCTAAGCTAAAATTTGTTGATAGGCTACAAAAGAGATATGAGTCTTAACTGATCATATACTTGGTTCACTGATGGCTGAATGTGGTCTTTTCTTTACAAGTAACTCCAATTTCTCAATTTGCTGGTCTAATGTGGCCTGATTCCCAAACACAGAGGGAAACTGCCTGTGCCCTTAAGGGGAAAAGAACCTTAGTTACAGGTCAAGTGCCCCTGGTGGACAAAATTTAGAGTTTGGTATTAAGCTTATTTGACGTATCCATTTATAGTTGTATTAAATATTCTAAAGATGCCTTCAAAGGGCGTTTTATATTTTCTATAACATTTTTTTTGTCTGTGTATTATTTGTACATTTTAAGCTGGGAATCTCTGTAAAATTATGTTATAGTTTCATAACAACAATGGTAAATCCAGGTAAAAAACACTAAATTTTCAATAGACACCTTACCCCTAACCCCAGAGAGAGTCTATTTGTTTCTTACTTCATTAATAAGAACAGTATTTCTAAGTTATGTGGACCTACCACTTTCTCTGGACAGTTAACCCTGGGAACTCTGAGCTGGTACTCTGCTGGTGGAGAAATAGATGTACTAAGCATGGGCTGTGAAGTCTTTGGCCTTTCTTTAGCTGTGACAGCAGCAGTGGACAGTTGTACGGTGTTGCTGGCTCCAGCTCCAGCTCCAGCAGCAGCAGTAACAGCTGGAGGTGGAACTACAGCCTGAGATGTAGTTGCTGAAACTGTTGTGGTGACGGAGCTTGGAGGGCTGTCGCTGGTCGAGGCTTCGCCTTCGCCTTCCACACGATTCCCCACAGCAGGCTGAGATATGTTCTGGTTTCCGTTGCCTCCAAGGCTACCTGTGCTGCTGCGACGGTCCTCAGCACCTTCAGGGTTGGAGCGCGTGCGGGGTCGCAGCTCTACTGGACGCTCCTCTCCATCAGCTGGGCCTGGCTCTGGAGTCTCCATGGATAGTACAAGCTGTACGATGAGTAAGTAAAGATAAGAACAGTATATTTTTTTTATATATTCTTGTTATTAAAATATGACAGAAGAGCATAATTATCCAAGAAATATTATTTAACAGGTCAGATTTAAAATATTTAATTTTTATAATATTACATTTTTAGTTTTTGTTTAGTTTTGATGATTTTTGGTCAATTCTTCATAAACCTTTTCCGATATAAGAAATAAATTATCCTTATAACAATTATATATATCATGAATGATAATGTGTGTATGATAAATTTGCATTCATTTCACTGTTTTGTCTGAAACAGTCATTAGTTTTTAAACCTGATGTCCTTCCGCCTGTAGTTCTGGTAATAATAATAATGAGAATAATAATTGAACTTTATTGATCTCACATTGGAGAAATTTACCTCTGCATTTAACCCATCCCCTTGGGGAGCATTGGGGAGCATTGGGCTGCAATTGTGCGGCACCCCGGGAGCAGAGAGGGGTTAAGGGTCTTGCTCAGGGACCCAGAGTGGCAGTCTGTGGAAATGGGATTCGAACTCAGGACCTCAGGAGTTTCAAGCCCTATGCCCTAACCACTAGGCCACCACTACCCTAGGTGTAAAGGATCAAGCACACCACCACCAAATTAATCCACTGGGAATTGGTGGATTTAGCAGTGTGAGCAGGTGTCAAGTCTTGCTGGAACATAAAATCATTATCTCCATAGAGCATGGGGTGCTTTAAATCTTCCAGGTAGACGGAGCTGGCTATGGACTTGATAAAACACAGAAAACCATCACCAGGAGTGTCATAACCTCCCAAATCATCACTGACTGAAAACTTTTCATAAGACTTATTATTTGGATCTCTCGCTTCGTCCTCTACATCATGGGTCTTAATTTCCAAACGAAAACATTTTTTTATTTTATCTGAAAAGTTGACCAATTTGTAAAAGTGTACAACCTTTTCTGGCTTAGTGATCCTAAAACAATGAATGCAGGAGCTGCAGGATATGCAGCTGCTATTCTGGATATGTTTTCAACTGATGTTTGAGCACCAACTCCTACAGAGGTCTTTATCAAGATGATTCACCCTTGGCTGTAGTTATCCTCTTTAATTCTATTAATCTTTTTTATGAATCGCTTCAACTCCACAGGACCCAGGTGCTATTATCTCTGCTGTTTTTGTAGCCTTAACTATTTTTAGGATAAACCTCAAGGCCGGAATAGGGGGGCTAATTGACATCGTCATGTATGTTGTGAAAGAATACATGCACCAAAGGATGTTGAAGTTAGCCTTGCTGTGTTACACCTCTGACTTGTCAATCAAGGTAGTCTCAGCCCACAATGACTTGTATAGGGGCAAGCTGGCATTTAGGGCTGAAGGAGGGATAAAGTAATGACATGTGACATATGATTTACGAGCAGCCAGACACAAGATTTTAAATTTTGAAGAAGACTTATAAATATTTTTGATGACAGGAGTAAACTTTACAATTACATGTGAATAACTTGTTGAGCCAACAGCATAATGACAACATTAAATACATCCTCTACTAATGCATTTGAAATGAATCCTATGGATAGACGTTAAAGATAGATTCCATGTCCAGTGTCAACATAACATGTTGTGTTATCATGCACAGCTATATTCTAAATGTTAATGACTCCAGAAATACAGGGAAAAGAAATTATGGGAAAACATTTCCTCACTATTTCAAGTGTTACTGGAGTCTTCACCACACAAGATCTGTCCTTTTCCATTTACCTTGGAAGACGTGCAAAGTTGTACAGGAAACATTTGGATCTCCTTTTTCTTAACACCAAATCCTTCTAAGATTTATAAACAAACAGGTGGAGTTGAGGCGATTTTAAAATGACTTAATTTCGAAGATTTCTGAGAAAACTTTAGATGAAATCAGCTGTTTTAGTTCACACTTTTTACTCAGCTAAAATCCTTGGACACATCAGAGAGTTAACGACCAGGATATTTAACAATGACCATTTAATGCACACTATAATAGTTGATGGTTGGTAATGACTATTTTGTGAAAACCCATCAGATCAGATGTCCTCTCATGGGTGATAATGAAAAATATCTGTATCAAAAATGTTTTGTTTTTCCCTCACAGGACTAAAGAAATTGAGGGTTTGCTGAGATCCTCATAGCTGCAAACCCAAAACTGACAGAAATGAACAGTTAAAACATCACTTTAGGTGAAATGTATCCTAATCATATGTAGATTTCAATATCTAAATGGTAATATAGAAATAAACCCCCTTTAAAATAAAACTTTAATTTTTCGAGATGTGCAATCTCTTTCTATAAATATAAAATCTAATATATAGAAGTTTAGCTTTTATTAGCCATTCACAGCACAGTTTCCTCAATGCAGACAGAGGTTTAACTACACCTGCAGTTGTTTTTCTTGAGTGAACCTGTAACCAGCTTTATCCTAAAATACTCACAGAGGTTTTAGGTGTTAAAAATCGGTTTGTACCTAAAAGGCAGTTTGAACAGGATGAATCTGACATGATAACAGGTTTAGCTGTTAGCATCAGTTAGCTCTTACACAAAAACAACCAAATCGGTATTAAGAAAATGATAGAAAATAATAACAGAATACTTACGTTATGAATAAGTACGAAACCTCTCTGATTTATTAAAGAGAAAGAGTCATTTATGGTGCTATATATTCATAGAACAAGCTAACGTTTGTTTTGATTTGGCAACTTCTTTTGCGGAAATGGTACAGCCGGAACTTCCGGTCTTCGCAGCATTATGGGTAATGAAGTCTTAAGACGTTATTCTTGTTTGACATAAAATCGGTTTTCTGGAAATTAAAATCCATCTACTAGAATGGAAAGTGGCGGTCAATCTGATTTACAACAATAATAGATCACTGGATGTGATTTTATCTGAAGATTAACAACAGAATTTGTCCGTTAATATGGGACACAATGATTATTCAGCTCTGACTGACAACAGTTTCTTCCCCACTATTTGACTGCTAAATGTTTTGTAGAGATGGGTTATTGTATTGTATTTTATTATATTTTTTTGATTTTATCATTTTATATATATATATATATATATATATATATATATATATATATATATATATATATATATATATATATATATATATATATATATATATGTTTTATCGTTATGTATATATATATATTTTAAAAAAACTGTTAGAACTGTAAAATTACAGTCCTTCTTACTATTTTTCAAGGCTGCACTTTTAAAAGATGAAATTGTCCAGTGAGCTGTTTCCAAACGAAATTTATTTTTGTTTTACACTTGTGTAACAAAATGACAAATAAAATCTGTCTAAGTCTAAGACTGTGATCCCACAAAGCAACAGACGGCTCAACGACTCAGCCATCGAACAAAAAACTGATAGTTAATGACATGTTTTAGGGGCAAAACCAAAAGATTAAAGATGACTCACTGGAAGATCTTGGCAAACAAATAAATCAGAATGGTCAGATAAAATGCTGTTGTTGTAAACATTGGAGCCATAGATGACGTGGCCAAGAACGAAATCTGAAGTATTGAAGGATTTTCTTTTGAACTGAATAGAGTTGGGGGTCTCAGATCAACGAGACTAAGTGGATCTATTTTTAAACGCTGTTGATCATTTCATTTGATTAGAGTGCTTTGAAAGACTGGAGCCCTGGACTGGTTTAAATCATACTTGAAGTACAGGACCTTTTTTGTGTCCGTAGGTAAGTTTACATTACAGACCACAGAAATCACATGTGGCCTTCCACAAGGGTCTATCTTAGAGCTCCTCTTATTCAGTAGCTACATGTCCCCCCTAGATCAGACCATAATAAACATCAGTACCCATAACTATGCCATAACCATAACTATACAACCCACAGCTGTACATTACTATTTCTGTAGGTGACAATGAACACATTCCAGCTCTGGGTAAATGCATAGAAGAAATCAATGCATGGATGAAACAAAATTATCTTCAGCTAAATCAAAACAAAACTGAAATAATAGTTTTCAAACAAAGGAAGATCCTTTAAAAGTTAGCACACAGGTCAGTACAGATAACTAGAAACCACCAATCAGGGTGTAATGATGACTCAGACCCGAACCTTCGGTGGCTCATAAAGACATTATATCACTTGTGTAGGACTAGAGGACTCAACAGCACCCTGATAAACTAATTCCTTCTTCATTCATCTTTTGTAGAATTGATTACTGCAGCGATGTCTTCACAGGTCAGCTTGTGAAGTGGATCAGCCAGCTGATCCAGAATGCCGGATCACCAATCAGGGTTCCACTAAGAAAGGGGAGAAGCAGGTTCTTGTACTTATGCACCTATGATCTTAATCAAACTTTCAAAAAACTGTAAAAGTGCTGAACGTTAAATTGCTAAAAATTCAAATAAAAAAATGTCTGATACATCTTTATCAGAGCCAAACAGTGTGTGCTGTAAATCACCCTGGCAACAGGTTTGAAAATATAAATCTCCTTTATTGAGGGGCAATGACAGGTTCCATAATGGTCTTCATTTTAACAGTTATGGTCATTTGTAACCCTTTGACGGGCTTGAAGACTGAACCTCAGTAAATATTTATTCTACCTTAAACCTTCTCAAACAGTCTAACTTAAAAAGGCTTGAAGAATCTACACCTTTTGAACTAGGTCAAATTTTGCTACACTAAAAACCACACCCTTCAGTGCATGTTTTAAAAGAGAAACATAGTTTAGCATATAATTGAGCAGTGGGGGGGAGAGTGTATTTGTATCCTGTATGAAGATATAAAGATTTTTTGTAGAGAATAAAAACCATCTAACCCCAGGCAGCAGTCTGCAACCTGAGGCTCCAAATTGTTAATCTTAATCTTTAGCTTTATGCATTTTAAATACCCAAACACGAGCTGACTCTGCTGGCCGCAGTGAACATGGAAACTAACTGTGGCCAAAACAGGAAAGGACACAAAGTGAAGGGGAATGGGTGTGGATGTCTCTCTGAGTGTTTTTCACTGACTTCATTCATCACAGTGCTGGACAGACATGCAGCAAGAGAGCAACCTACTGCCTTCACTCAGGGACTGAGCCTCTGGGCCATTACAGCACAAAAATGGACTAAAGAAAATATCAAATGTCAAATGTTTTTGGTCTGTTATAAACTGCAGCCATAAAAAACAAGAAGCATGGAGGTAAGTTATGGTGAAATGTTTGTTTGGTTTTCAATGTTTTATGTATAACTGTCAATACGTAATGTAAACAAAATACATGCTTGATCATTTTTTTCCTTGTTGTTCTACGTAGAGTAGAGTTACGATCACTCAATGAGGTTATCAGTCTCACTTATAACCTTCTGTAAATTAATAATAAAATGTAAATTCTTAGCAGGAATCTTGAGAAATAACTGTTGTGGAACTGACAAGTTTATGTAAATATAGCTAGAGAACTACACCACTAAATAAAACATCCATTAGATGCTGTCACAGTCTCTGACATTGATGAGGAATTCTTGAAAGTCAAGAATCAGGAATTTTAAGCATTTTGTCTTCACTGCCCTGCATAACAATAAAAAGGAATTTAAGCCATGTGCATTTCTTTTTTATTTTTTAATTGTACTTTAAAAGCAAAATTCAGTACATTCTGTTAAAAAATGAAGAGCTATATTAAGGGTGTTCGTATAAAATCGTTTGTGAAAACAATGGATGGTGGAATCTACAAATATTTGCTGGGCAGGAAGTTGGATCTCAGGATGTTTTTGGTTTCCTCCTTTTCCGTTTTGAACAATAGCTAAACAGTCTGATGTCAGGTTCATAACAGAATTTAAATTAAAATCATGCAAAAATCTTTTACATTTAGCCCTAGTAGCTTACTGCTTTAACTATGGGGGGAGTTGATTAATATTTAAAGGATAAACACTTAAAACACTATGGCAGTATTTGAGATTTTCTATCTGTGATACTGCAGGATTCGAGAAGAAGCAGATGTAACAGCCTTGATACCGGCTCCTTCTTTGACAAGTCGGTGTTGAACCATGGCGCCTTTGTAAGCTTTGACCCTGAAGTCTCTGAGCCTCTGATTGGCCATGAGCCCACCCCAGCAGAGGTGGCTCAGTGTGAAGCAGAAGTGGGCACCCTCCTTAACATCATTGCTGAACTGAACAAAAAGATGGGGTCTCTTAAGGCTCCAAGGTAAGAGAAGTTTTTTTGTATATATATATATAATGTGTTTTATGGAACAGTAATTGAAAGATAATGTACAATTCAGTATATGACCTTTGTGAAGGGTTCACTCTTTCAGTGAACCAGGAGACATGAGACCACCACGTCCTTCCAGACCTCTGGTTCCTCCAGATCTTTTGTCTCACCAGCTGCTCAGAGGCAGCCCGGATCGCACCTCCGCTTCTGCCGTCATGTCTAGACATCCAGCAACTGACCAAGGTGGGCATGAGTGATATTGTTTATACTGCATTAGACACAAATATGAGAAATAAAACCATCTAGCCTTATCAGCTGAATGCATTCAAATCTAATATTAATAATATGTCATGTATATGAGAACTGTTCAATTTGAAGAGAGTTAAATAACCTTCATCATCCAAAGAGGTGTTTCATTTTGATTTAAACCATGAACAAACTTTAGATAAGGGAGGAAAAAACATTGCGAGACATAGCCACACCTTTTCACTGAATAGAAAAAAAAGGAACATCTATGAACAGCCTCCCAGGACATCACAGCATCACAAAAAAACCCTGCCTACACACGCTCATAATCAAGCCTAACTTAGCAGACCAATTAACCTAACAGCCTTAGGAGGAAACCGGAGTACCTGGAGAGAAGCCATGCATGACTTCATGCAGAAAGAGTCAGGATAGGATCCAAACCCACTATAAGATAACATTTCTTTCCAGCGCATAACTGTGAAGCCCAGGTTTATTCAGCTACTCCTCATTTTGATATCAATGGGAAAAAAAACTTAAAGTGTAAACAATTAATAGGCCCAATAACTGTTTGCAATGCAATTTCAGTATGAAAAAACTCCTCCATGAAGGTTTGTTAGTGAGCCGGCATTTGGTGAGTAAAGATTACGGCAAGCTTTAAACATCTAACAGAGCACAAATTGAGAGCACTTGCTGCAAATGCAAACCTAAACTACAGTGACAGACTATACCCACTTTATTTATCAAACACATTTAGAACAACTTAATAGCTGACTTAAGTACTGAACAAAAAAAAAGTAAGAATAAGAAGAACAGAGCTATAATGGAAATTAGTAAAAAGTACAGATACTCAGAAGACTAAGAGATTAAGACACAGATGACTCACGCTGATAAAAGCCAAGGAGAAAAAGGTGTGTTTTTAAACAGATGGGGTGTCCCACTGGCCTGCAGCAGCAGCTCATTCATCAATTCAAAAGCCAAAACTGCTAGACAGCCTCATCTGGGCTAATAAAATGTCAGTGGATAACCCAAAACATTTGGTCATCCAGTCTTAGAGCATTTGATGGCATGCTGAGATGAAGCAGCCAGGACAGATAAAAAAAAGTTACTCTCAAGGGCTTGCAGAAATCCACAGCTCAGGTGTGAATAGAGAAAGGAAGACTTCCAATAGTTGCCTCTTCTTGCCTTTGTGAATGAAGGTATTTTTTGTTACAAAGCATGCAGCATGAAGACACTGTAAGGCCAAAGCTGAACCCAGGTATTCAATAGAAATTATTAAACTATTTATTTTGTTTTCCTTATTGTATTTATAGATATAACTTTCCTACAACATCTTCTGTTCAAATGTGTGGAAGCCATGTGGTCGAGTTAAAGGTTCAGCTATTTCTCTGGACTCCATGGTTGAACTGAATTTTTTCTATTATCCATTTCTACCTTTTACCCACCAGGGGGCAGTGTTGTCGTCTGGACACAGCTGCAGGAGGTTTTGTCTTCTGTAGAGGACTCAATCAGCTTCAGAAGGACCTGGGCAGCTCCAATCACTGCCTCTGACCAGAACAGGGACACAGAGCACCTAAGAGCTGCTCAGGAGAACTGGACTAAAGCCACCCAGGTGATGAACTGCACCTAGTCAAACACATTTTGTCAAATACAATAAATGTTAACGCTGATGGAAAATTAAGAACAGTTTGGTTGCAGATGCTGGAGGAAATGGAGAGAGAATTTGGGATTTCTTGTTCTTTGGAAATACCAAAGGACCAGAACTTGGAAGACTTGCTAGATCTAGAAAAACAGGATTCTGTTCCTAAAAACGACAGTCAGAATAACAGTGAGGAGCAGCAGAGAGCTATAAGAAAGATTTACTCACAGGAAGAGGAGAAAAACAAGGTGGGAAAAGTGTTTTGGAATTCAACATGGAATGATTTTCTGTCATAACTCTGCAGTTTTGATTAGTTCGGGAACAAATGATGATAGAGCATTAGTTAATGCAAGTGTTTTGTTTATTTTGCTCCAGTTGGCAGTTCTCCACAAGTCCTGGAAGTCTGACAGATATTCTCCTTCATACCGGCCTCCTTCAGGACTTCGAAGTCCAGACAGACCACCTCCTTCCTACCCTGGTTCCCCTTTACTGCACAGAAGAACATCCAGGGCTACAACACCTCTGTCTCTCAGTGGGGATGTGTCTTCTCTGGGCTCTGTCACCTCTAGCAGTCCCTGTCCCAGCCCCATCAGCCTGGAGTCAGAGACCGAGCGACTGAACAGGTGAGTCTGAGCTCAGATTACCAGAAACCAACAAGGGAGTTTGCATGTTGATCATTTAAGCACTTTCCCACAAGTCAGTCCCACTTAAAAAATATAAAGTTTTCAGCATATTACTTCCACTGGTAAAGTGATTTGCCACATATTTAATACGCAGAAATTATATTGTGGATTAACAGGTTAAAATATGGTAATAATTTTCAACATTTATCGACTGCACATGCAAACTTGTTACTATGTGATTCAATTTCAACCTTCCACATATGAAATGTGTATATTATATTGTTTAGGAGCATCTACATTTTTCACAGTTGAAATGAAACTGAGAACTGTGGAAGGTTCACTTTGCCAAAGGGAAACCTTTTACACACTACATTTACCCCACATCTTTCCAATGTAAAATGCACAAATGTAAAAACCTAATTTGTATCTTATTTTTGTACCCATCTTGTTCTGCTTTATCTGAAACTGGGTTGCAGGATCAGCAATCTCAACAGAAATGCCCAGATTTCAGTATCTTCAGACACTTCCACCAGCTCCTTTGCAGGGGCCTTCAAAACAGATGTCTGAGCCATCTCAACTGACTCCTCTCTATGTGGAAGAGAAACGGCTCTACGCTGAGTCTTTCTTTGATGACAGAGCTCCTTATCCTATCTCTAAGGGAATGCCCAGTCAGCCGGTAGAGGAAGTTAATTTCAGCCAGTTGTATCCAGGATCTCGTCCTTCAGTGATGACCCAGATTTCATAACCATAGCTGAAGGACACACCAAAAAGGTTTAACTTTTCACTCAGCTCTGTATTCAGCACTCAGACTGGTGCAGTGTTTGCATTATAGTAGCAGCCATACCAGTCTGTCGTTTTCCTGCTCCGTACTCCCCCAGTACTGAGCAAGAACCTAAACTCCTCCATTTAAGGCAGGAACTCTGCTCCATCCTGAAGAGGGCAAGCCACCTTTTCCAGTCTGGAATCATGGGCTGGGAATTTGAGGAGTTAATCTTCATTCTGGCTGCTTTGCACTAAACTGCGAACTACACAACTGAAGGCTAGAGGTCTTTGTTGGAGGGAGCCAGAGGAACCACGTCATCTGAATAAGCAGAGAAAGAAGCCTTTGGTCCCCATAATAGACCCTTCCAGCCCTTGGCTGTGCCTAGAAATGCTGTTTGGAAACGTTAAGAACCGGACCTTTGACAGAGAGCAGCCCTGTCATAGTCTACTGTGCAGAGGGAACAGGATGGACTTAATGGAGATAAAACTCCTGCTCCGATTATACAGCAATTGGTTCTCTAGTAAAGGGCCCCATCTTCCATTGGTGCTTCACACAGGGAACCAGAAAGGAAACACTCGAATGGCTTCTCCAAGTCCACAAAATACATGTGGATTGAGTGGGCAATCTCCCATAAACTCATGAGCATCCTGCAGTGGGTGTAAAGCTCATCCAGTGTTTCATGGCTGTGGCAAAAACAGCTGGTGTGAGGTGACACTCCATGCCTGCAGAGCTAGTTTAAGCCTCTATAGATCAGGTTGCTGAGGTCTCCACCAGACTTCTATCCTTTTTTGTACCGATCACTAAGGGTTCCCCCTGCAAGTGGTGGGCCCACTTCTGGATGGCCCACTTCTGGATGACTTAATGTCTCTATGTCCCTATGGCTTGCCCAGGCTGGCTTCAGGAAGTAACCAGACCATCAAGCGCTTACCAACAATTTCCAAGCCTAGGACTGGTTCAAGGGTGAGGTCTCAAGTTGGCTGCACTGGGCAACACATCTAGCCTCACTTTTCTGGTCCTCTTGAACCTCCCTTTGTCTTAACAATCACCTAGAACATATTTGCCAGGAGGAAACCCTACCGGGGGCATATAGGCACTACACAACAAAGCCTCTGAGATTATCCAGTGTTCCAGCTCCCCATTTATACATTTTAGAGAGGTAAATGTGTGTTTTTCTGTGAAGTTAATTGTTAAATGAATACTCTCAGGTTAAAGCTTTAGTCCTTTTTATAAATCTTTAGTAGAGATGTTAATTGGAGACGACATGCCATTATTATGATATATTGTTCATGTTAAAACAATAATGTAAATTTTGTATTCTCAGGTATTACAAAACCTTGGTTTTCAATTGGGCGGGAGTCATAAAATATAGGCCATGAGGATGTTGTTGATTTGCTCTTTACATCCTGTATGTGTATTGTTTATGTGGGTTTGATAGAACACATGCGCCACAAGCCACACATCAATCTAGAAGTATAAATCTATATCCTTAAGAAGTTGTGAAAGTTTAGATTTAGCACCTCCTTACTGTGCCTCTGTTGGGGTTATATTTGTATGTTAAGAAATACGGATTCATCAAAAGATACATCAAAATCGTAATATTGATATACAATATTGACATTGCTATTATCACCAATAAGAAATATTATAAGTGTTACATCTATGTGCCTGTCCTTTTCTTTTGCTGATGAAACTGACATTGCTTCTCTATTTCAGTTGAACACCCTACAGTCTGAAACTGCATCCCTTCCACATGCCACAAAAAAAATTTACAAGTCAAAGCCCCTCACATCCAAAAATACACACAGATGGCATCAAAAATTGCAAAAAAAATATTGGTTGTTAATTTGAGCCCATTTTGACTTGTAACTGATACTATAGTAAAAAAATAACCAAACTTGGCTGACCTCGAGGTTGTAGACATATGCAGATATATCATAACTGAAAGCTTTTAACTTTGCCCATCCTCATTTCTGTTGTCCCAGATGCATTGAGAGACTGAAGGCCAGAAACGAACGTCTGACTGCGGCTCTGGAGCGAAGGAAGGTGGATTCAGAGCAGATCAACTTGAAACTGAGCAGATTAGAATCTCACTGCTCCGCACTGCAGCTGGCGCTCAGATACTGGTATTTAATTCAATTCTGTTTACCCAGCTGATATTCAATACCCACACCTCACATATTACGTTGTACAAAGACCCTGACTAGCATTACAGATATGTTCAAATGAGTGAGGCTGACCTGATCAGACATTATTCAGCAGGTCATTAAACATAGTTGTGTTTGCTTTTAATTGACTGACAGTGAGGAGTGTGAGGAGGCCTACGCTGAGCTGTTGTTTCTTTACGAAGCAAAGGTGCATCAAATCCTCCCCCTGCAGATACATCCAGCAGGTGATCTTTGAGGGTTATATTAAAAACAGGTCTGCATCTTGTTCAGTCACTGAACAGTCTGAACCATATTGTTTCCTCTAAGCAGAACCAGGTTGTGAAACACGGCAGATGGATGATCCATCAGTTCAGAGCCAGGAGATGGGAACTGAGGAGTTATCCACCTCCTTTTCCTCAGCTGGAGTCACAGAGGAGACAAAGAGTCACCTGAGGCAGAGGTGAAGTCTTTAAGGAGGCTGAAATATGGGGGAAGAAATTCATTAACAAAGGTCCTATTTGTTGATGCCATAGAACTCAAGAACCAACAGAGCGGGTAGCAGCTCTCCGACAACAAATAGAGCGACTGAAGAGGGAGCGAGCAGCCATTTGTCTACCGAAACCAGGTCCAGGAGGGGAGGTCAAACTAAGCTCAGAACCGGGTCAAGCAGCTGGGACCAGATGGGGCTATGCGATGAAGGATAACACCAATCCTCCTGAGAGCAAGAGGGAGAAAGCTTCGCTGTTTTATGAACTGATCTCAGTCCGGGTATGAGCTGTGTTAGTTTTAGTTTTTATCCAAACAAATGTAATTTTATTTTGTTTTTCTTTTTTTTCAAAAGTGAAGTTGAATTAGATGAAGAGATAAATCTATTTTGCTGACAAAAAGATACAACCTCTGCTTTAAATTTCAAATCCCACTGGATTTTTGTGACAAAGTGATTATAAATCATTTATATAAAAGGACAGACTGATTTTTATGGTCAAAAATAATTTCTCTGAGAGCAAGCCTATTGGAAAAAAGCATGGCTGCTGTGTTCAAAACACAGTGAAGTTTGCAGGTAAAACTATATTAGCATGACTGAGCATCTGAATCTAATTTAGCGAAGACAGACTAAGCTGAATTGGATCTATAGACTTATATGGCTAATAACTGCTGCAAAGTTTCAACAAACTAATGCTCAACTAAATTTTAGCAGTGCTATTCCAATGTTTGTGCTTTAACTTTTAAGGCTAAACAAACACATTATGTTTATCCAGTTCCACAATGTTGTTTTCATGCTATTTCTTTAGGCGTTAGTAGACTTTATTTTTCTCATTTTTGAAAGTAGGTAGACAGGAAATGGGATTTAGAGAGAGGGAGGAAGACATGCAGCAAAGGTCAATGGGCCGGGACTTAAACCCATGACAGCCGCAGGACTAAGTCCTCCATACATGGGTCACATGCTTAACCCCTGCACCACTCCACCTCCCTTCAACAAGTTTTAAATGAAGAAATACCTAACAGAATAGACCTATAAATATAGTCAAGCTTCTAAAATTACACATTTTGGCTCTTCTAACAGTCAGCATTTCATTAAAACCTGAAACAAACAGACTTGTTCATCTTCTTTTTGCAAATAGTTCCTTTAGAGTTCTGTATACAATGGTGGGAAATATTCTTTGATCAGCCTGTGCTGGTGACCTTTTTCGCAGCCTGGCTGCTGAATATAATAGAAGTTAAACCAATTCCTCTAACTTTCCTAACTGCAAAAGAAAAATCCTAAATGTGGTTATGACACAATATCTAAACTCAAGCAAAATATAAAAAGAAAAAATAGCATTTAACTCATGCCTCTTTTAAAGACTTTAGAAAATAGTGATCTGAAAAAGATGATCTGGACAAAAACCCACAGACATGATCAAAGACTGGAGAACGATTAACAGCGGAGTAGCAGGGCTTAAGCAAATAGTGTTTTCCTGTAGGGATAATGGTGAAATGGAAGGTGTTAACAATAGTAATTGAGGAAAACAGGTGGAGAGCATAGGACTAATGAACCAGTAGCCGCTGGCCTGAGTTAACTTGACTGCAAAGTGGCTGAGCAGCTTCACAGAGACCAGGTTCCATCTCCGCCCCACCATGCATTGCTTTTTATCTTCAAATGTACCAGATCAACTTTACTCCTCCCACGTCTGACTTCTTGTGTGGCTCATCAGGTTTGCAGAAACTGATCTATCAAAAAGGCACCATTTAATATTTCTGACATACAATGGAGGGGGTTGTTTGTCAAGACGTGGTGTCGCAGAGCCAGTGGGAATTACTGCATTGACTAGAATGTCTTCTATTTGTGACAGCGCAGAGGGGGGAGTCTGTGCAAATAAGAGGTAATAAATAGATAACTAAGAACAATAGGAAATGTACCTAAATATGAAAAACATAGAATAAACTACAAAACTAAAGAATGCAATTTAAATTGCAATGTAAACAAAAACATTAAAGCCTTTAGTTAAATAGGTTTACAAGTAACAATCTATTCTTTTCAATATTTAATTCCTAATCTGTAAATTAACAAATTAGGAAGAGGAAGAAAATAAACATATAAAGACCTGATGAAGAAAAGTTATTTTAAATCATTTTTATATTGGTTTACACTCAGTCTCAGTGGACTAAATGCTTCTCTAGCCAGCAGTTTTGCTTTTTATGCAACAAAAAAACAAACACTTTTAGAACTTAATACATGCTATATCACCAATTTACCAAATAAAAAAATACTATAGGAATTATATATTTCATTTTTTTTTTCTGGTTTACAAATACATTAATCATTCTCAGCCAATTAAAGCACTAACATTTTCGGATGGATCTGTGAGCAGCCAGTGTCTCTTCATACATATCTATATCATATCTAAAATGACAATAACTAATTTTTACCTTACTATTTATTAATAACCAACCCAAGCGTTACATTTTGTCTCCCTTTGACTACATACATTTCTAATGTTGTATTTTAGAACAAACTACAATACCATTTTATTTTCTTGTTCTAAATGTATAATTGTTTGACTGCCTTCGTTCAGGAGGAGATGTCAGATCTTCGATCTTTAATCCGCCTGAAGGAGAAGGAGCTGAGATGCCTCGAATGGAGTTTAATGGGACTAAAGTCCCAGGAAGCAGCAGGAGTTTTCATCCCAGAAAACCTCAAAGGAGAGGCAGAAGATCGGAAGACTGAGCAGGTATCCAGCACTCCTACAGCAGCAAAGTTAACTCCTTTTTTTTTCTAAATATGAGCAAATAATAAAAAGTCAAGGTGAAAGGACCGAGTGGGAGCAAGGGGACATGCTCATGTGAGAGACCCGATTCAAATCTGGCTGTCCCACCTGGGAAATCATGTCTACCAAAGCAGAATCCCTCCAGGCCAAGTCAGATATTTTAGTTCCTCAAGGTCTTCTGTTGGCCGTTGTGTCCCTGCAGCAGGAAGTCACACCACACCTCTCACCTCTGTCTGTCAATACATGGAAAAAAAAGAATGCACTCAGAAAGAATCCTGCTTTTTTATTTATACTGAAACTTCCCTATATAACTGGGTTTTAGAAAGACTTAGTGAATTGGAACATTGAAACAAAGTGGACAAATGAAATTATTTTAAAGGGATTCTAGTTGACTTATCATTGTTACTGCATTGCAACAGAAGGCATTCATAAAGTATATCTTTTATCTACTTTCATGCAGTTTTTGAAACCTTTTTTAATTGCGTCCATCCCTTGTTGGATGTCAGGAAAAGAGACTCTCTGTATCCTTCTCCCCAACCATACACCTTTCAACATTTCTTTTAACTATGTCAGCAAACTCTGTCTTGGTTATATCTTCATTATCCCTTACAGCCTCAGGCTTTGCCTCCTTTGCCTAGGGAAGAGAGACAGGATTAAGCAGATTCCCTAAACCAATCCTTCAGCTGCCTGAAAACATCCTCAGTCTTGGTTTAAAAAATCCCCTCCTAAACCAAACAAAGCTGGGGTCTCAGTTTCTTGTTTTTAAACTAACAGACTTTCTTCCTAAGCCTCCTTTAGGCCAACCAAATCACCATCACCATGGCGCTCACAACTGCTTTGTCTTTGTGCAGCTATAGTCCTTCTGGTCATCCCATACTTCAGTATCATAGAACTGATAATCAACCATATCTAAAGAGTTCCTTGTTTAGCTTGATGGCTTCAGTCAGCACAGCACTAAAACTTTACATGAATGGAGTGGTTACAGATTTAAAATAAAATGTTGAAAAAAGCTTTTTTAACCTTCTTTTCTGCTCATTATATTTATGTTTCAGAGGTTTGCTGAAGATGGAGCAAAAGCTGTCTGTGACACTGAAATCACAAGTTCTTTGACCCGACCCATTCTGAAAGAGCTGCAGGTGGTCCTACAGAGGTAAGAATAATCCCTAACTACTTCTTATTAGTGGTAGTTCTGGACCAAATTTACCTGAAGAGGCAGTGTTTTTTCATGGGGGGACAGAAGTTCATTGTTTAATACATTACCTGAACCATAAAGCCATTCGCTACCTTGATACCTTCATTCCTAGCAAATGAGAAGTATGATTCTATCTGAATATTACTGAGGCTAAACATTCAACAACTTAATTTTAAAATAATAAATTAAATAAAACTAAATATTCATGGAGTTTGCGAGTTCTCTCTGAGAATGCATGAGTTCTCTCCGGGTACTCCGGCTTCCTCCCACAGTTCAAAACCATGACTTGGCTTCTCTAAATTCTCCTTAGGTGTGTGTGTGCATGAATGGTTGTTTTTCCCTGTGTTGCCCTTCGATGGACTGGCGACCTGTCCATCACACACACCAGCACCCCTCGCGACCCCGATTGGGATAAGCCCGATGGATAATGGATGGATGGATAAAACTAAATACGGTATAAAAATTGAATCTTTCCAAGAGACTCATCAGTTTTTCTGTTACAGCATATATCATAATTTATTTATAATATATTTACTTTACATTATGTCTTTGATACAGGAGCAATAAAGGGCGCCAGGACTAGTTCTACAAGGGCACTGGCCCCTTTTGGCACCTGTCTAGAACCACCCATGCTTCTAAAAATACTCTTTCTACAATGGATTTCTGTTACATGAATACAATAGAATACAATAGAATATTACTTGTAAATTGGAAGTTTCAGTATAAACTGATCTTTTCAAAGACCAAGTAAATAACTATATTCATATTTAGAGTCATAGTGTTCATAAAGCCTGAACTTTTTTCTCATGTTACAGCCATGGTGCAAATACAAAGCACCTAAAAAGAGCTAAAAGGAAACATGAACATGATGCGGTACGCATTTCAAATCACCGTCTTGCTGAAACCCATTCCGTGGTGAATAGCGGTCGATGTGCAGCTTTAATATTCATCTACAAACACCATTTTGCATATAGCCAAAGATCAGATCCCCTTCCTCTCCATGCTCACTGCTGATTCTGTTTACTGTTTATGGGATTTTTTTATGGCTCTTTTTCATCATTCTTCCATAAAGACCAGAATTCTGCACAAAACAGTTGAAATGTTAATCTCTGTAGCTCCTGGGTTTTAGAGCTGCTTCTCTGATTAATGCTCTCCAAACTTTTCATTTAGGTAGATGGCCATGTTTTTAGTAGGTTTGTGCCATAATAGTATTCAGATGATGGACTGAAAAGTGCTTCGTGTAATGTTTTAAGGTTAAGATGTTATTTTTATAACTCCAATCAGCTTTATATCCACCCTGATCCATCCACTGTCCTCTTTGCTCTTTGTGTCACTTTTTGTGCTTCAACAAAACTCTATTCGATATAGGCTGCATTTTATTTAGGTGAATCCGAGCAAAGGTGGGCTGAATACTAATTCAATTCATAAAGCACTTGTAAATGCAGAAAGTATGTTTCCACTGGTCTCTTCTTCCACTTGGCTGTGACATAAAATTAGAATAAAACACATTGACAGGATATAAAAAAGCTCAGGGGTATGAAGACTTTTGCAACCCACTGCCGTGTTGTGTTTAAAGAAACATTGATGGAGCAATGTTGAGATTCTCAGAATAAAGGGCCGGATGCAATGATGGCTGGTCTTGTTCTGTTGCTTGGTAACAGACTTTAACATAAAGAACTGGGTTCTTTTCCTCTCTTTGCTGCTTCAGAGACCCTCCTGCTTCTCTTCCAACCTTGAGAGATAAACAGTTAAATAAACGACCCTATGTTTACATTATAGCCTTTTGTAAAAGTATTTTGTTAACCGAGTTACCTTCATATGCTCCTGTTTTCTTTATATGCCAGAGAACAGGCTCTGAAGAGGAGGCTAGCCATGGTCCATGACCCCCTGAGCACAGCTCTCTCTGATGCTTCCCCCGACAGGAAGGACAATGCAGAGCAGATTGCTCGTCTTACACAGGCGCACAGGTAATCATCAACAGCACAGGCACTGCTCTGATGGCCGTAACCACCTATATCAGTGAACTGATCAAGATGCTGTTGGTTGTCTTTCCAGTAAAGCCTTGAGTTCCTACAGGCAGATTCGCAGAAAGTATCGAGAGCAGGTGTGGAAGCTGGAGCAGAAGGTTGCAGCCATGATGGAGAATCAACACAGCCAGAGTGAAGCAGCCAAAGCTGCAGGGGAAGGATCGGAGTGGAGGAGGGAAGAGACTGTTTTATAAGACAATTATAGCTCAGCTGAAGAATCAGTCAAATCCAGGACGCTTTTCACATGAGCTGTATGTGCAAATCTGATGTATAAATCATGTTATTTTAAACAGTTTTTCTTATATCCTGCATATTATTAAAGCAACAGGAATTACTGGCGCCACTGCAAATGGCTGACCTTTAAAATAAAGAAATAATTAATTGAAAATAATTATTCTTAAGAACTCAGAGGTGCCAAACTAATTGACACTTTCCTTCTGACACTTTGAACAACTCTCATTAGCTTCCAGCCTTTCTACTGGATTCAGGTTTATGGACTGTGACAGCAAACTAAAATGGTGGAGTGGTGCACTATGTTGATTTCCTATCCACCTTGCCAAAACTGCAAATTTTTGGTGAAATCCACAGTTTCTTCTTCAAAATCTCATATTACTATAAGAAAAAACTCCTAATATTAGTCTCGAGCCCTTTGCAAGTGAAAGCTTCTAACATATGCATACTTCCATAATAAATAATTTGTGTATTTAATCCTTTTTATCACACAGCTTCTATTTGACTTTTAATTTTATTATTCCTGACCTGTCTGCAGAATTCAGTCTGTTTTCTTATAAATATCTAATGCTGGGAAAAGGCCACAGATTTAGGTTTACTGTATTTCAAAAAAGAATTTTTCAGTAAAGCAATCAGTATAATTTGTAAATTCCTCCATTTTCTTACATTAATTATTTTAATGGGACATTTTTTCTTGTTGTGGAATATATTTTGTTGGTCAAACCTCTGCATCCAAGCATTATAACAATGCATGATAGGCAAACAGTCAGACACATTGTGATAAAAATGTTCACTTGATGCGGGAGTGGCGGCCTAGTGGTTAAGGCATAGAGCTTGGAATCCTGAGGTTGTGAGTTTGAAATCCACAGCCGCTCGGGGTCTCTGTGCAAGGGGGATGGTTTAAATGCACAGGTAAATTTCTCCATTGTGAGATCAATAAACTTCAATTAATATTATTGGATTTGTTCTATAGTTATGAATAAGCCCTCTTTAGAAATCCAGTCTTGGTTTTGCAGTTGCTAAGCGAATAATTGGATGTAGGGCTATTTTTAAGGAGTTGGTCTCAATCAAACTGTTAAATCTGCAGCATACAAATACATTTTGGGTAGTTTCATTTTCCCAACTTCATGGAAATGGTTTGCTGATGGCTGCTTCCTGCTCCAGCATCACTCTTAACCAACCAAGGACCATAAAGGTATGTTATATAAAACAAAATTGACTGTTCTGCAAATAGTCCCTACCTTAAAACATTTTGGGATGAACTACAGCAGACTCCCAAGCCAGGCATCATAATCCAAGATCAGGATCTGACCCCTCATACAGTATGAAATTCTGGAGGAGTTTTTAATTTTCTTGTTGAATGCGTTATACCTAGAAAAAGGATGGATCTATAAACAAAAACAACAAAAATTACCTAAATTTATCAAATACAGACATACTTTTAAAGATGTGATGTCAAAGTTATTGTGTGGGTAAAAACAAGTAACCTGATATTCTGTCTACTTTGGGTAGTCATGACCTGATGTAAAGATCGCACTGAAATCTAAATGAATGACACTCTCTATTGTATTCTTTTGAATACTGCCTTAGAAAAAAGGTACAAGGGATAGATGTCCCTTTGAAATGATTATGAAACAGCAGAGCTCAAACACAAATAAGGCTCCATAAAAGAGTCACGCATTCACACAGTTGCATAGTTTTAATCAAAGACTGAACCAGCAGACGGTAACTGGGTGACAGGAGATATGTTTGTTTTCCTATGAGGAAAAAGACCCCAAAGAAAAACCCCAGCACCACCGCTGGGCCAACCGATCAGTGTTGACTGAGACAAAGCTCTGAGAAAGAAGGGGTGGGGCCCCGTACAAAGGCTGATCTTAGCACGAAATGTTGCGGCCAACACATTTGTCTCCTTTGCACCTCAGTGGTCTCATGTTCTTGCCTTTCACGCTTGACCGTTCAGTTAAAAGGTCAACTTAACCAAACAGCAAAAAAAGGGGAAAAAAACTTGTTCCCATTGCGAATTACATGTAAGAGAGGCAATATTTTTTTTATGTAGAAAGAAAACCAGCCACTCTAATGAGATATTAGTTTTAAAATGACACGTTAAATTGGTCACCTTTAAATGAGTCAGAGAGAACAGATTAAATTCTGCAGACGGAAACGTCATTTGTAGTCAAAACAATCTTTTTCTATAGCTCTTAAAAACAAAATTCAGATATTTGCATAAAAGCTAAAAAAAAACATAATAAAACAGTAACAGTAAAGCCAATAGGGAAACATCTGAAATGAAAAATGTTTTTAAGAGCAGACAGTGAGTCGGTCTGCCTTCTCCATAAAGGTCATTTGTTCCATAGCTTTGGTAGGATGACAGATAAAACAGTCCTCACTTTGTAATCGTTTTGTCTTCAGAATAACTAACAAAAGCTGATCTGCTGACCTCAGCAAGCAACAGGGAGTGTGCACACCAAGCAGATCTCTTACATAGCAAGGCTATGAAGACATTAAAAAGCAAATAAAAGAAATAAAAAAAAAACTATTTGGAAATGAACAGGCAGCCAATGAATTGTTGATAAAAGAGGCCAAGCAGAAGCTCTGCAGAAACACAAATGGATAAATAAAGATAAAAAAAACAAAGAATTTGTGCTTTAGATGCAATCGCATAATTTCTCTAAACAAAGAAACCAATTGTCTCAAATCTCATCTTCCTCTCCTCCTCATCCCTTCGATCATCTCCTTTTACTGTCACTCAATTGTCCATTTTCCAATCTTATTTCTCAATTCCCAGCCCCTCCATCTTCTCCCACCTCATCTCTCACCCATCAACTCCCCCCCACACCCCCATTGGTCGACCCTGCACCCTGACCTTCCCACTGCAGCTGTGACCGGCGGTCAGGAGGTTAAGGCAAAGGTTGAGTGTCACACCCACAGGGTCACAGCGACGCTAGGCTGTTGTCAGGCTTTGAATTGAAGCTGCGGAGCAGCAGACGAGGTGGCGAGCCCCCTGACACCCTGACTGTTGCATGAGCTTGCCCTTTCCTTAGCGGAGGTCAGTGCAGAGGGCCTTTCGTCCCTCTCATCCCTTACCTTCAGGTCACCAACGCTATTGTTGTAATAGCTGCCATTAGAGTACGTAATGCAATTATCATTCAATTGTATGTTGCCACTGTCCAAGATCTATGTTAAGCTCCTCAGTTCATCAGAGGTTTGTGGAGAACATGGTGGCTTTAACCTCGAGGTGACTCTAGAGTCAAAAGCGAAACAATTGCTACAAAATTCCCAGTTTAGTAAAACCAGAAGTTTTATATGTGGGGAATTAAACTTCCTGTTGTTCAACAGCTTCAATTGACAAACAACAGAAACAAAGTGCTTCAATCAAACCAAATAACTAAAATAATTTATTATGAAAATGTATTTCTATAACATTTCAATGATAATATTAATATGCAGCATCTTGCTGTCAACACTGAAGAACCTAACCTACCTTATGTCTGTTAGGTCTGTTGTCCATGTGAACACCAAGGTATTTATACTCCTCCTCCACCACCTCCGCTTCTTCTTTAATGATGTTAATACCATTTAAGTTATTCCATTTCCTTCTGAAATCTACAATCATCTCTGTTGTTTTGTTCTCTTTAAGATCAGATGATTGTTTTCACATCATGCTACAAAGTTGTCTACCAGCTCCCCCAGGTTCTTGGTCATGTCTGATTCACTCAACAACTGCAATCATCCGTGTATTTCTGCAGATGCAGCACTCCATCCTCTACTGGAATTCAGAAGCATACTAAGTAAAAAGGAGCAGTGAGAGTACCATTCCCAGTAGCGTTCCTGTGCTGCTGACTACCTGATTAAACACTGGACTCTTCATTCTCTTATTCTGTCGTCTGTTTGTTGGGTAGTCTTTAC
Organism: Cyprinodon variegatus; assembly: GCF_000732505.1. Taxonomy (NCBI): domain Eukaryota; kingdom Metazoa; phylum Chordata; class Actinopteri; order Cyprinodontiformes; family Cyprinodontidae; genus Cyprinodon; species Cyprinodon variegatus. The sequence continues at coordinate 112,872 of NW_015150954.1, forward strand.
TCCGGCTCAGGCTAAAGGGGTAGAAAGGTTTTTGTGTAACATGAAAGAGGTCAGGAGTTGCACTGTGGTTCAGCTGATAACACTGATGCCTCTTAGTAAGAAGGAATTGAGTCTAAGTTGCAGTCTGGAGACTTTGTGTGAGAATGTTGCAGATTCTCCCTATGCATGCATGGTTTCTTTCAGGGTACTCCAGCTTCCTACCATAATCAAAAACCATAACTTTTAGGTGTATTAGTATCGCTCTGTTGGTATAGGTCTGTGCATAATTATCTGCATATGTGTCTGTGTTGCCCTGTGATGACATATCCAGTTTGTACCCCCACTTCTCCTCTGACACCTGGAGATAGGCACCAGCCCCCCTTTGACCCTACAATGACAAGCAGCCATAGACGATGGATGACTGACTAAATTTCAGCTTTGTGGGGTTTTTTTAGGTAAAACTTTACAAGCCGTCTTTTTGATGTTTTAACAAAATGTATTCCCCTCCTATATTAGAGATGAAAACAGGTTTTAAAATATGAGCCTCATTTAAAATGTTTTTTAATGTCTCAGTCTAAATATTGGCACTGACTGAGCTGCAGTTGATTGGCTGAAAGGTATCTAAGAAATGCTACAGATGAAAGTCTGTAAAATCTGATCAGCTTTTATTTGAGCTCAGTATTTCAAGACTCATTCCCCCCTCAAATGCAACAGCGCCTGCAGGAGTTTTATAGAGCCTGGGAAAAATACCCACACCATTATTAGATAACGGCAGTGGCTGTCAATCAGTGTGGGGGTGGACGCCTGCAGACACAGACGCACTGAGGAGGAGGAGGCGAGCTGAAGGGGGTGACCTTTGGGTTTCAGGTCAGCTCATTTGCTCCCTGCATTTATCCCTTTTTTTAATAAGTTGTCCCTCTTTAAGCTGCATCAAGAGATCACAGCCTGTAACCGTTCTCTCTCCAAGCCATCAGCTCACCTGTCACAGCCACTCTATATCCCTGCTCATCCCCTTTTCTTCTCTTTATCCATCCACTCTATGCTGCCTCCCTGACCCGATCTTCCCTCTCTCTGGAGCTTTCCGACACAACCCAGCCCAAGCAGAGGTCAGGAGGGTGGAGAGGGGTGCTAGAGGCACGGAAAAAGCACAAAAAAAGGCATTGACCTCAATCAAATGGCCGGGCACATCCGTTTGGTGCTCTCGCCCACTCAGATAATGAGAGCAAACAGCTCAGACCAGGCAGACACAGGGAGCAGAGGATAAAGCCTAAAACCATGTTGCATGTAAGTCCATGTAAGGTGATTTTCATGCTTGGTTCAGGGTGGGTGACAGTCCACAGAGACAGTTGTTTGATGATGAAAATTCATCAGCTTGATGGAAAGGGGGGGGACCTGTTTATTATTCAGACAAATGAAAATCAACAAAGCTGGTCAGCCTTAAATTAAACATGTTTGTAAGAAATGAAATTAATTCTGACTTTGGATCATGATAGAAAACATTTAAGGCTGTTAAAGATCCTCTAAAATATAAAGGGGAGATTATTTTTGTAGTATAAAATATTGGTCAATATTAAAAATAGATATGAAACATACAGTTAAAAGAACTATTGCACAGGATCAACCTGTAAATTATGTAACTCCATGCATCACTGCAGAAACAAAGCATCCCTACTGCATGATGCTGCCACCATGTTTCACTGAAGGTATGATGTGTTAAAGGTGGCCGTTTTTCACCACATGCAGGATTTTGCTTGAAGTCAAGAAGTTGAGATTTTAGTTGCAACTAACCTGAGCATGTCATGCCCATGTTTGCAGTCATCCTGTCTTAATTTGTGTAAATCTCAAAACAGGACATCAAGCAGGTCGCTGTGACAGCAGCTCCCACAGTGCTTTGCGAGGAGAACTCTCCGAGCAAAGCATTCTGGGATATATCTGCTCATCTAGTGACCATTGATGGTCCTCATTTTTTCGAAGTGCATTGTGGGAAGTTTCAGAATGCAGGTCAGAATGTAAACAATTTACAAATATAGATCAATTTGCCTCTGATAAAATCTTTCCATTTCAGTGTTTCAATTGATTATTATTTTTATGGTTATATGATCATAGAACAATTAAAAGCTTCTCTAAATATTTAACTTAAGATCATTCATAGGCTCGTCCATAGGAGAGAGCTCTCAAATTAAATTTTGATTTAGGGTGATTTACTGGTAACTACTGGCTGTAAAGCGAAAAGATAGAGAAAATAAGTCACAGTTAAAGTATTGTTTTTCTGAGATTCAAAAATATATTAGAAGTACACGTTTGGTGATCCAGAAATCAAATACGGGTCAATAACACATCTCCAAAATAAACATTATCAGTATGTGTTGTTGGTTTAACACAGTTTAACCTGAATTCAAACAGTGCTGCAGTTAAATCCCTGACTAGGAGGGTTATCGTGTGACAACAGAGCCACTCTCCGTTTGCACGTCAGGAAGGTATACCTGCAGAAGATCCTCACAACAAACAGGGAAGAAGACCTAATGAGGTCACTGCATCTCAGCATGAGAGCAGTAGATTAAAGATAGGAGGTGTTCAGAAGGGGAAAGACTGCAGGAGGAGTGGCCTCGACCTAATTCTGTTAAAGCATTTGAGTCTTGTTCATTGAGCTGATTAGGTTAATTTTCTGTCATCCTAAGCACCTTATGTGACCTACAGACGATGTCTGCTGTAGCAAAGGCCACACAGTGGGGGCAACAGATTGGATGCAGATTTACAGGAGAGCAAAGAGGCTGATTAGGACCAGAGGAAAACTGCTGGGGCTGCACAGATACTTACACTGAGCCCTTGTCTGAAAATGGCAGTGGTAGAAAGAAATTCTGTCTAAATAATTTGTGAAATCAGAGTTTTACTTTCTTAAACAATCTCTGCTTGTTTGTTGAAGAAATGACAGGTTAGAAGACTGTTAGTTTCACAGAGATGACATATTGTTTGAGGGCTTACGTTATGACACGAAACCAAAGTCAAACAGCAGGCCTAGACCCCCCCTTCCCCCCAATTATACACCAACTTCAATGAAAACCTTAAATCATGGGGTTCAGTCTCTGAGTCTTTGATATTCAGAAGGCAGAAGGCAGTTAAAAGCCTTTAATTAAAGATAGATTAATACCAGGGGCCACCAAGAAAATGAAACCTGCTTTACATTTTCCAATGGGTCTTTCCTCCTGCTGTAGTGACAACAGATATAGCAATATAATGGCTAGTTCTAAAAACAGTAAAAAGCTAAATAAGGCATTAAGATTTACATATATACATATACATACACACACACACACACACACACACACACACACACACACATATATATATATATATATATATATAATAAAAACAGAGATCTTTGCATAATATTGAATATGTATATTACAAAAAGACAAACAGTTTGAAAAATTAAAAGTTTTTATCTTTTCTATGACATAGATTATAAAATTAATCAGTGAGATGTTTACATTTTTGAATATTGTCCTTGCACCAAATTCAAAAAATCTGTGGAGGTTCCCTGACCTTTAAGGAGCCATCCGTAATATATAAGGATTCCACATAGGTTTTCATCCAGAGGGAAATAAGCTAAATACATGCAGGCCACACGTTTCCACTTTTTTTTTTTTTTAAACACACAATATTAAACCTATGTATTATTAGTCTCCTTCCGTTTGACACATGTGTTTTGGTCCTTGGGCTTAATAAATCCTTGTAAACATCCCCTATATTATATATAGTGTAATGACACAGATTTTTTTAACAGTTAAAGACCTTTATTGTTCTTCTGGGTCAGAAATCTCTGAAGAACTACAGAGGCATCCAGGGAAAGCTCTGCTGCTACTAAAAACAACTCAATCTACTGCTCAGCAAACAGCAAAGACAAGATATCTGATTTAAATGACAAAGCAAAGGGAAGTTTCCCACCACCTCCTTCTGGTTGAGTATTAGAGAAGGGCAAATATTGATCAGACTTCGTTGCTGCTGTAGAGTCACCTCAGCAGATGTTTTTCCTTGCCTTGTTCCACCACCTTGTTTATTTTAGACCGCTCCGCCATTCGCTGGAGGTCAAAGGCCTGAGGATGAGCCGGGTGCTGTGAGGGGGAAGAGAGAAGAGAGATGATTTTTCTTTTGGCCTTGGGGCCAAAGGGCAGTGGGGCTAATGAGGAAGGAGCACAAAGTCATGTGCTGTTGGTGGTTCACCCAGTTACATTTACAGAGTTAAATTTTAACCCCAGTATTAAAGTCTGGTGCACTTTTTTAAGTAAAACAGTTCTTCCATTGCCAGAGTTGGATCTGTTTCAGAAAAGCTCCTCAATGATCTGAAGGTAAACTTTCTCTGTGTGCTGAATAAACATGAAATGCTTCTCCCTCTGGAGCTGATTATATTCACTGAACTTACAGAAAAAAGAGAGTCTAATTATAGAGACTATCATTTCAATAATTTCTCTGTATTTTATAAATGCCTCCCGTGACAATCATTGCTCAGACAAAAGACTGAACAAAAACCAATATAAAGACACGACCTGCAGGACTGTGGAGATATTAACACATTTTGAACATTTTTATCTTACCAGCTTTGATTTAAAAATTTAATGAGACTTTTCTGCTCTTAGATTTCTGTGCAGAGGAATTGAGACTAATTCAACAAAAGTCAACATAATCTAATATTAATAGATGTTTCTATGAGCCTCGGTAGTTTGCCCTTAACTAGCATCTGGTGAGAGATGAGAACCTGCTGAAACCAGAAAACAGCCTCCAAGGTTATGTCAAAGTAAAGTCAAGTCCATCTGACAAAAAATAGACTCAACCATATTTCAGGTGAAAGAGAAGGTCGACCAGCTTTGATTTATGTGGTGACATACTGCAAGTCCAGTTACTCTCATAGAAATCATGGATATTCAACCAATCAGGTTAAAGATTACAGACTGCAGGATATCCATAACTGCCTTGCAGAAGTATTCATACCACTTTAGCTTTTTTTAGGTAGTCACATGACAACCACAAACTTTAAAGCTAAATAATTTGATAGATTAACGTATAGTGGTTAACAATAGAAAAAATCTGAACACTGTGCTGAGTACATTTGTTAAGCCCCTTCACTCTGATATAAAAACAGTGCCATAGGCGGCCTTTAAAGGTGACCAAACTAGTTTGAGAAGTGTTAGTAGTATTGGAGTCCAGTTGTTTATATGTTTTGAAAGCATTTTATATTTGCAATACATTTGTTGACTTCAAGACAAATTCAGTAAACAAAAAAAAATTGTTGCTTTTCCTTATTTGATTTGTGAAGTCGTCTTTGCCCTTTAATGTTGCTGCGAAGGACTTTGCCTGGTAAAACTGCAGAAAATACAACATTGCCTTCTTAACCCCTCATTTGTAAAACTCAAAATCATCTGTAGCTTGCTATCTCTCTTTTGCAAGGATTTTTCCAGCTACGCATCTTTTTTGTGACCTCTATCTCCATCTAAATACACTCTAACATAAAAATCTATCATGATAATGGTATCTAGGTTGCTCTACTTTTCTTTGATCGTGTAAACAAAACATTAACATCTGTAAACATTAAATATGAGACAATTGAATATGATTAAAGTGGGCTCTAAATAATTAAAATTCACTTGGCTGACAATAGAACTACTACCTTCTTTTCCTTTAATTGACACGTATTTGTGATATAATTACTTATAATGATATTATAATTATAATATAATTAAAAGTATCAGGTCTTAGTCCTCGATGCGGCCGACCCGTGGTTCGAATCTGACCTGTGGTCCTTTGCCGCATGTCTCTCCCTCTCTCTCATACCCCCTTTCCGGTCAGCCTACAATCGAATAAAACAAGCCAATAGTGCTGCAAAAACTCAATAAATAAATAAATAATAAATAAAAGTATCAGGTCTGTCATATATCTGTCTGTATTTCGAATGGGACAAACTATCGGACACCAATCACATTTATTCTTTGGTGAAAAATGGCAAGAAGTTTATTTTTTTACGCACTTGGAGTGTTTCAGGAAGCAGTAAATAACAAAATGTGCAAAAAGAGAATTTTTTGCTTATGTCTTCTGTTGTAGATCAATTGTGCTTTGGTCCACCATATTTTTTCTAATTGGACATTTCTTCATCCTCATCCTACACAGGCTTTATTAAATGAAAAGTGCAAGAAAATTCCTAAGGCAGGGTAATGTTTTTCATAAAAAGTCAACCTTAAGCACATTGACCTTTCCCTATTGTCTGTTTTTCACCTGATTTAGAGAGCATATGTAGCTCATACCAGCAAAAATGCAGTCTTATTATTATTTTTTTGTGAGTCTATGTTAAATAGTTGGTGCTTTCTACATATCCTGCTGTGCTGTCAGAGTTTTAAACCAAAGGAGACATTCAAAGATAAGTTTGTGCAAGTATGCACTGGGTTCATGTTGACATACAGAAGGTTACTATGCCTTACTGTCGAATGTGCAGAGAATGTACAGACTACCACAGTCGACTTCCCACTGAGAGCAGCTGCATTCCTGACCTGCAGTTCAAAGAGCAAACGCACACACACACACACACACATACAAAGAGACCTACAAATACGTAAGCTGCACATGTTCTGCTTTTACACACGCAGGAATGTGTACCGACTCTCCTGCTTTAACCTCACACAGCAAACAAGCCAGATGACAAAAACACATGACGAGCCAGAAGTCAATGAGTTGACCTTTCAGTTTGTTCAGTCTTCTGCAAAAATTAAAGAGTCTGTTGCACACGGAATAACTAGTTCTCACTTTTACTTGTTTGCTCATTGTTTAAATATGCTTAGTATTTTTTTTTTAAATGCAATCCATTGATGTTTACGTTGGTGTCACTATGTGATTTCCAGTAATATATCAAAGGATTAATCAAGCTGTTTCCACTTTGTTATATTCTTAGGTTCATTTTTATGGGTTATAAATTCTGACTGGGTTTAGTTTTATTTGTTACCTTCTCCTAAAAGCAAATGATATTAATGTTGTTTTAAACATGAACTAAACTTTCAGTTTAGTTTTCAATTTATTATGATTTTTTGTTTCAGTGTGTATGTTTCAGTTAATCAGGTCAGAAAATGTTATTTTATATTAAATAGAGCCTTCAAAGGGTAATTGTGATTCACTTATCAAGATATAAGCTCTCAAAAACAACATGGCCCAAAGTGAAAACTTTCCTCCTACGGTAAATGTTTAATCACCTCCATGAAGTGCTTATGATAACGTCAATGAGTTTTCTACATTACCGTGGAAGAGTGAATCCCTGCTCTCCTGTTCAGAATAGTTTGGAAGGTTTTTTTTAAACATGAAAGACTTTGCACATCAAAGTCTTTAGTTTTTTATACATTCAGCGGTGGACTTGCTGATGAGCTTTAGACCTTTGTCCTGCTGCATGACCCAAGTGCCTTTGAGCATAAGGTCACATGATGGCTGGATTTTCTTTTTCAGTATTTGTTGCAGCGCCAAACGACTGACCCGCCCATCTTCAATCAAACCTGCAACAAGTCTCTGGAAATGTGGAAGGTTTCTTCCTTCTTAAAACCCATCTTTAAAGAAATGCACTGAACCATCAGAAAACATAAAAGCAGTTTTTATTGCAGGGCCCTTTTCTCACATTGTCTCCAATGACTTTGGTGAATAGTTCTGATTTCTAAAGTATGAATGATTACTAAATTTGCACTGTTCACATTGGGGAGTTTATATTTAAGAAAGCTTATGAACTCTGCAAGATTTTTACAAGATAGTGATTCAATAAATGTATTCAAATTGTCTTGGCACATGTGAAGTTTGAAGAAAGCACTAATTCAACTTGCAGCAGCTCAGCACAGTTCTCTGTTAACCTTGTTAGCCAAACAAAAGGTCTAACCATGCTCAAAGAGTCCCGCTGTGAAGGAAGTGGGTTAAAGTTACCAAATGCTCACATTACAAGGCTAATGGGGAAAAAAACCCTTAATAACAACAAAAAGAGTGAAATTCTTTTCTTTCCTCCAAGCTTTGTAATCTACATCCAAGTCTTTGACTGTTAAGCTTTTGTGAGAGAAAACTAGTTCTTATAAAGCCGACAGGGACTGCATGTTTTGTCATTCATTGGGGGGGTGAGTCCAGTAAAATCATGTGATGAGCAAACACTTTATGTTGAACACAGAGGCCCTTTAAATTGGCCATGCTTGGAAGCAAAAGTGATTACCTAAGATTGTCTTTATTTTGACTGTCTTTCTTTTTCTTTTTCTTTTTTTTTGCTCTGTGTTTGGAGGCTGTTATTGGAAACCTTGGATGGAGGCTCTGATTGTTTATTCTGACCTCCTCTTTTCATGGAGACCTTCACGTGACAAAGCTGTTAGAACAACAGAGAAAACAGGGCAGGAATACCACAGGAGCCCTGCCGACTGCCCAGACGATGGATGGGTGACTCATGCAGAGAGTTAAAGTAAGATCTGTGAGAGTGTGCAATCCTTCACTCTTTATTTAAAAGTACTCAAATTGTCTATGTCCAATAAGTCACTTTTCCATCAGGCATGCGGGAGGCATTAATTGTCAATAAAGAAGCAGCATCCAGAGCAACCACAGCATTTTTGCCTAATAGGAGGTATGGAGATGGTCAACACGTTTAATGACTGCCTCCTTTTTACAAAAACAGGAAGGAAGGAAGGAAGGAAGGAAGGAAGGAAGGAAGGAAGGAAGGAAGGAAGGAAGGAAGG
>NW_015150954.1:121656-186431 GCF_000732505.1 Cyprinodon variegatus
GAAGGAAGGAAGGAAGGAAGGAAGGAAGGAAGGAAGGAAGGAAGGAAGGAGAAATGCAAACTTCTGAGATCTGATCTTAAACCTTTAGGAAATGATTGCGAGTTAAAAAAGATAACATCTATTTACATCTATTTTAAGCAGTCCTGTAGTGATCATGAAAAAGCATGCCTACTGATCTTATAAATAAGATGTTTATATTTCTCCTTGGTGTTCCCAGTGTCGAGGTTAAATGCTTTGATGACAGGCACATGACTCCCTCTGGACTGCACAAGCACACGCCTCATCCTCCAGCACACAAGTCTGGATTTAGAGGTCAGATAGGTGTCAGCAGATTGACTGAGTCCCTGCACTCTTCTCAAGGAGAAATCCACTCCTGTGTAAAATTACTGATTAATCACTGTTTTCCATTAACAGCTGCAGTTTAAGTATTTTCTACTTTAATATAACACATTCAACATGCAAAGACCCACTATCCTGCAAGAATAAGTTTGTAATCAATGGATCCCTCTTCCTTTAAAGAGCAGATAAATATACATAGTTATTATTAAATATGCATTATGGGTTATATCCAACATACTAGAAATCCTTTTAATGGGTAGCTGGTCTGCTGCAGTGAGATTGTGTCTGTTTCACATCTAATGGAGTCTCGACTGGGTTTTCTTGCAGGAGTGCCCTGTTTCTAGCTCTTCCTCCAACATGATGTTGCCACATGGGTTTGGTATTGTGTTCAGACAGATGTGCAGTGATGGGATTTTTCCACACTTTTTGTATGCAGGCCAAAACATCTGGTCTCATCTAACCAGATAACTTTTTTCCATAGGGTTACTTTTTCTCTGCTTTGCTAGTTGTGCTGTCAACACCTGAGCAGTGAGTCTCTCCAGCTCCTCCAGAGCTATCCTTCTCCTTCCACCTTACTTTCAAACACTACTTTTTTTTTTCACTCACATAAAGCCTAGGCAAATACCCTTTCATTTTGGGGTTGACCTGTAAAAACGGGTATGAATACTTTAGTGAGGCGCTTGAAATCATTAAGGCATAAAATGAACTATTTGGCTCCTTAGAGGAGGTGTGAATTAAAACTAAATGCCACCTGATCTGCGACATCCTTCACAGACCTGTGAGTGTGAGCGGCAGGTGTGAAGAGCAGCCAGCGGAGTATCATGTAACCTTTTGACAAGTTGCTCAACAACAACAGGCGCTCCTTGTTATTATTGGGTCAACAGAGCCGGAGGAGGTCTCTGGGATTATAGCGGAGAGGAGAACATGGAGTGACGGTTGTACGGTTGTTCGCTGCCCAACCCCTCCACCTTCGCCCCCCTCCTCTTTGTCTTACGGCTGTGCTGAGGTCGAACCACCCCCCCACCCCCAGGGGCGGAGCTAGATGGGGGGCCAGCCTTAGCCAATCATTGGCCCCCCCTGTGGCCACCCCTACCATTTTATCCCTCTAATACAGACACTGGCAGCAGTAATACTCTGAAGGGAAATGTTCAAACTTATTAAATATTTACATTTTTCATATATTAACAATTACTTTACAACAGAAACACTGTGGTAAATGCACATGCGTATCAATGGACTAACATTAAAGATGATAAATACAGAATTCATGCTCTTTTCAAAACTACTTTTTTTATTATTTGGGGGGTAAAGATAAAGTTATGTGTCTCTGCAAGTCATCATGGACTCTTCAGTGAAATCAGAGATAAATAACTACTTTAATAATAACTTAAACATTCATTAAATGTGGATATTAGTACATGTAAATATCAATTTTTTGCAGAATGACAATTAATAGAAGTAGGTAATGACAATGTAAAAGATGTTCGCCCCAGAACTCAAATATTAGAGAAGTTTTTGTCCACTATACCTTTAATTTAGACAGTATGGATGTTTATATATCTGCATCTATTTGTTAGCAAAGGCTGTAGGAAAGTATAATTAGTCTTTATTTGGAAAACATGGATGTTGTGGTTGTTCCTGTTGGAACAGTGTAGATTGACCCTGAGGTTCTGGCACCCCTCAATGTACATTGGTTATTGACTGGACACCCCTATTAGGATTTTCTGGCTACGCCTCTGCCCCCCCACCCCTGTGCTCCCAGGCTGGCCCTGGGGTCAGTGGGGGAACGCAGGCAGGCAGTCAGTCAGGCGGCCCGGCATTCTTTCTCTATGTGTGTGTGGGTTTGGCTGCAGCCCACTCTGTGCTCTTTGACTCTGCTGGCCTTATAAGGCATCCAGAGCCATGGCAACAGCAGTGCTTGAATAGCAGTGTCAAATCCCTCAGCACACAGACACACGCTCACTCTCCCTAAAGGAGGGAGAGAAGCGGAGGAAGAGGAGGCTATCTCTGGGCTGCACTCCGTTGCTGAGTCTGGTTAGAAGAGAAAAGGGCGCTGTGTTTTTTTCCTGCCCTGTTGGGGCTAATTTATTCCTGCCTGGGCCAGGCAGAAAAACAAGAAAGGGAAGGAGCAGGAGAGGGAAGAGCGCAACAGTCTGGCAGCTGCAGCAGGGAGGTTCTGGTCTTTGGATGTAACTGTGCGATGGACAAGCTCTGACAAAACAAGAAAATAGAGACATGACTTTAAGGAAGGAGAGCAGCCTGTGACTGAGGAGATTTCTCAACCCAGCCTTTGTTTTGGCTTGTTTTTTTTTCTCTGACATTTGATCCTCTGACCCCATTGGCTTTGAAGGAGCAAGAGAAAACAAGAGTTTCGTCACAGAGGGCAGAGCAGGAGGACGTCTTTGGTTAACTTTGCTGCTACAGAAAGTAGCTGAGTCAGAAGAAACATTAACTTAAGGTGTCATTTCCAAAAAATAGAAGAGAGGAAGAATAAAATATTTGTTTTGCATTTTTAAATCACCATTGGCTGCATTTAAAAAAAAGCCTCAACAAGTCAAGAGTGAGTCTGGACTGGAGGTGCTCAGATCAGAAGATAGCAGCAAGGTAGGAACTGGTTGGACAAGTTTATAAGTTGGGGAAAGGGCAGGGCAGTTTAACCCTGCCTGAAGGAGAACTGTGTTGTATTTTTCTCTCACCTGCCGGTCTGATTGAGGGAAAGTAGATCTATGCTGTTTTTCATCATGGTGAAGGGTAGGTGAGGCGGTTTTTTATCTACGTTTTGCAGCAGATGTTGTAGACAACGGGTGAGAGCGAAAGAGAAAAAGTCAAAGTGAAATTTATTGTTTCCTGTGAAAAGAGCAGGGCTGCACCCTTTACTCCTGCCTGAACTCTGAACCACTTAATGTGTGTCTGAAGTTTTTTTTTTTCTTAGAGCTCAAGAGCCATTGATCAGAGGTCAGGGCTGAACATAAGAGGAGAGAGAGAGAGAGCAGAGGGATTAAAGAACGGAGAGGAAAAATATAGAAGAGGAAGGAGCTCCGGGGTCAAGTCAGCCAGACAAGCAAAGGGGAGAAAGGTCAACGCAGGCGAGGCTCCTGCCTTCAGATATCTCAGGACAAAGCTGGTTGAATCTAAACAAGGAGTCCTGGTGTCGGAGTTAGGAATCAGTCCTTTAAACTTCCTGGGGAAGAGAAAAGCCCGGTGGACAGAGCATAAGGTCCGTTTATGATCCTCTCACTGGATCAGAGAATATGGCCATGGTGAGTGGGGGATGGGGCAACCCCAACGGTGACACTAACGGACTGGGAGAGAAGGCTTACCTGAGGAGGGAGGAGGACAACGACTCACCCCAGGCTGGCAGCAGCGACGTGGACGTTGGGGACGAGGACAAGGCAGGCGTGGTGGACTGCGTGGTGTGTGGGGACAAGTCCAGCGGTAAGCACTACGGCGTGTTCACCTGCGAGGGCTGCAAGAGCTTCTTCAAGAGGAGCATCAGGAGGAACCTCAACTACTCCTGCAGGTAGGAGCTGCTGCAAAATTTATCATCCTTTCTGATCAAAGAAACAACCAAGGATGTTAAAGTCAATTTTCCATTTTAGCTTACTGTTGACATAAGCTGGACACTTTCTCTGAAAAAGCTTCTGTGAAGCTTCTGTCTCCTTGATCCCCAGTCAGCCTCAGCAGATGGCCGCTCACGTTGAGCCTGGTTTTGCTGGAGGTTTCTTTCTGTTAAAAGGGAGTTTTTCCTCTCCACTGTCGCTACAAGCATGCTTAGTGTGAGGGATTGCATCCGAGTCAATGATTCAATGCAATCAACTGGTTTTCCTTAGATAGAAAACTTTAAATCAATTTGACTGTATGATCTGGTAAACTGTAAAGTTGCCTTGAGATGACGCATTGTGAATTCGTGTTATATAAATAAACTGAATTGAACATGGTTTAAAACTGTTATACTGCTGTATCTGGTGCTTTTCTATACGGATAAAATGAATAAACCAAAAAAGTAACATTAAGATTTTTCCTTTTTTATTTGGTACCTATGATATCTAATCTATAGAGGAGAGAATTTAATTTCCCACTAAGATGATATCTTCAAATCTGAGCTTATCCCCCTAACAGCCTTGAGACAAAGCAACAAAAAGGAGCACAAATGAAACCCTGAAGGTTTGTCATGTGAGGATGGATCGTCTCAGAAGGTCAACATTCCCATTATTCTTCACCGCTGCTACTTTAATGCTGCAGCTCAGCCCTTTGCTCAAACCAAATCCTCTCTCTCAGCTGCCAAATTCACTCATTTATTCCACAGAAAAGTGCATTAACTCTGCCTGTTTTTCTTTTTGCATCTGGGCTTGAAAAGGGCTCCCTGTAAAATGTTGGCAGAGCTCAACCTGCTGTAAAAAGCAACACAAGGGTGTGTAACGCTGATGATTTACAAAGGTCACAGTCTCTCTAGCTTTGCACCCGGTTCATATAGTTCATTCACAACAGAGAGAGGAAAGCATAAATTTCTTTTCTCACTAGAGATAGAAAAAATGTATTAATAAATAAAAGAGCAGGTTGGGGTCTGTAAAATGGAAAGTAGTAGATTTTTTATTTTATTATTTTTTTTGCCATGCAGATCAAACAGAGAATGCCAAATTGACCAGCATCATCGGAACCAGTGCCAATATTGTCGTCTGAAGAAGTGTTTCCGTGTCGGGATGCGCAAAGAAGGTATTGAAAGTTCTTCCAGCTTAAATGCATCTTCTGACTCGTAAAAGTTTTTACACACGTTTCAGCCTTTTGTTTCCTTACAACAACAACTCTCCAATCTATACTTCTATAATTTCATGTCAAACCAACACAAAGTAGTGCAGAATTGTAAAGTGGAGACAAAGCTTGAACTTTTGGCTTACATACTTAGTCTTTATGAAGGAACCATCACTTCTATGAAACATGGTGGTGAAAACATTATTTGCATAGGTTCCCTACTTTAGCAGGGTCAAATTACCAGAGCTAGAAGAACAAGCACAGGGCAATATTAGAGGAAACGCTGTTGGAGGCTGATAAATACCTCACCCTGGGGTGGAGGTTCACCTTGAAAATGGACAACAACCCCGAACATCCGGAAACATGGAATAGGTTTAAAACCTTTATTAGAAAAGAGTAGTAAAAATTATGCATTCTTTGACACTCTTTTACATGATACACTACTTTATGCATATCTATTACACAAGACTTTAATTTAATTGTGTTAGTGTTGTACCATGACAGATAGTGAAAAGTTTAGGGGATACATTTGTGGAAATCACTACATCTGCGCTGCAAGATGTTATCGATCTATCATGCATATCGTGCATATAACATATATATATATTTAAAGGTATAGAGGACAATATTTTATTTCCAGGTGGATCATCTAAATACGTGGTCCTACTAAAGGGCTGTGTATACTCCCCGCAGTAGTGTGTCGCAGATGTTTTTGATTTATGCCCAATATTAAAGTGTGGTCTGTGCTATGTTATTCCATGGCACAACACAAGAGGGACATTCAGGAACTAGCTGTGGGTCTAGATATGGTAGAGGCAGTGAAGAAGTTGGGGCATTTTTGTGTGACAATGGAGGGACATGAGGGCGAAAAAGAGCGGGGATCCAGGTGGAAAAAGGCTCCCAGCGTTCTAATGCACCTCGCTCTTCTAGCTGGTCCATCTTCATGAGCCATTTTCCACAATGTCGGTCATACAAACAAAACAAGCCGGTAAGGTACCAAACAGGAAATACGCATAGTGTAGAGTGGATGTAGATTTGACCAATCAGATGCCTCCTGTCTGCGGTCACCTACGATTTTGGAGAGGGGCACTAGATTGTCTGAGGAAGGGGCGGGGGCACATTTGCGTTCACTGCAATACATAAACAGAAGACCTGGTTTCTGAGTATAAATTGGCCTTAACTGTCGATCATTCAGGTGATATGTTTACATAAGTGTAAACATATCACCGTTACCTATCTTTTTCTGTGCTTTCCCCGTTACCTATCTTTTTCTGCGCATGCTCTCTTTCATGCGTTTATCCGTGGTGAGCTACGGTTTCAGACAGTCATTGAAGCTCACCTTTTCACCGTGGTTCTTTGAAAATGGTCGGGCAAATATATATCGGGCAGATATATCCCAGAATGCTTTGTGCAGAGAGCTCTTCTCGTAAAACATTCTGGGATTTGCTGTCACAGTGGTCCGCTGTTGCTATTGGCTGTCGTTACCCTGACAGTGGCGACTACTAACAAAGATGGCGCAGGCACCTCGCAGTGAAGGAGGAGTTACGTGACCAACGGAGCAGAAAGCAGTGATCATCTGTCTGAATGGTCAGCTAACTGAGCTGGCTATAAAGTCCACTAGTCTGCGCTGTATGTGGACACAGTAAGCTTATATGAGCTATGAGAACAGCACATTTTAAACAGGGTGTTCACAAGGAGAAATGGGCTTGTGCACGCTGTTGCACGTGCTTTTTTTTTAAGTGGAGAGGGTGGGTCTTTTTAAAAGATCCTCCACAATACCTTTAAAACTGAACATTTGTTTGTCTTTCTTTATTGCTCCCAAAATGTATTGCTTTTGAAAGGAAACATTTTAAACTAAGAAGAAGCCATTTTTTCTGCATTATTGTGTATTTTAACAGATCGCTAAGTATGGACTATTACATAAAAATGCTTATGATTATGCCTTTATTTTAGGCCTCTATCTTTATCTTAAAAATGCACAAAAAAATCTAATAATTTTAGTATATAGATTTTATTCACAACTGCCCACCTCCCTTCGTCACTCAAGTCTCTCTAAACTGTCCCTTCACGCTGGCCCTGCCTCTGACCCGCTGTCATATAAAGCTCCCGTGTCAAGATAGATTGAGATGGATTAAGGGTATTTTTTCATTCTTTTGTTTCCACCTGAAATAAGCCAGCTTTAAAGTTGTTCTTTTCAGCTTAATGAAGATTCAGTAAGTCTTCCTGTCAATACATTTTATGATGAGGGCTACTTTTTCTGGTGTTAGCACTTCCCCAAAAAATGAGTGTGCATGTGCTTGAAGGACAGTGTTTATATTGTCAACTAGAGCCTGTGTACACTCTATTGCATGCATTCCTGCAGCAACAGACTTCAGGAAATTAAGCTAAGTTTGATCCTCACATTAAGAGGAAAAGGAAAGTTCATGATTCTACAGAATTTATTCAGTTTACTCAGCCGCTGAGATCCACGTCATACTGTTTCCACAGATTCACCCCACATAATGAGCTACAGTAATAACACGTACTTTATACCAGGTTCGGACTGGAATCGATTTTCGGCCCTGGTATTTTTCTATCTACACCGGCCCACTTATGGACCCCCACCCCGAAAAATAAATTAATAGAAGCACAGTCAAACGCGTTCATCTCAAATTTGAAACACAATACAAATACACATTGTGGATTAACTGATCTATTTTCAAGCATCACATGACAACCACCAGAGATGGGAAGTAACGAAGTACAAATACTTCGTTACTGTGCTCAAGCAGATTTTTCTGATATTTTTACTTTACTTTACTACTTATTTTTATGGCAACTTTTTACTTCTACTCCTTACATTTTTACACAAATATCTTTACTTTCTACTCCTTACATTTTAAAAAATTGGCTCGTTACTTTAGTTTTGAATCATTTCAATGGAGTTACCATTATTATTTTTCACATCATCAATACCAAATTCAATCTAATTGGATGGGAATCTACGATGCATTTGACACACCACTACAAGATGAATCGACAGATTTGGCGGTATTAATTCGCGGCAAATCATTGCAGCCTGGTGGCGGTGGCGTTAGCATAACAGTATGGACGACGAGATGATTGAAAATGAACACAACGGAGATCTAGTCCTATTGGCAGACATCCATTTAAAATGTAGGCAACGGCATGAAAAAAGTGGTTTCTACTTTTACTTTTATACTTTAAGTAAATTTACAAGCCTTTACTTTGTTACTTTTACTTGAGTAAAGAAGTTTAATCAGTACTTCCACTTTTACCAGAGTATTTTTTAACATAAGTATCTGTACTTTTACTCAAGTACGGAAAGTGAGTACTTCTGCCATCTCTGACAACCACCACCAATAAATGGGTTTTACTGGCTTTGGTTATTAACACAAATGCAACAGTGACTGCTGCTGTGTAACGTCCACACTTGCACTAAGACAGCCAGACCCCCACTCATACATAGAGCACCATCACTGACTCACGTTTTCCAGCCCAAAAAATGTTCATGAACCACCTGGATATACAAAATTTTGCCCAATTTGAAGCAAAGTCTATTGATCGCTTAGGCCATAAATCTAAAGAAAAACATTTTTTACCCAGAGACAGTCATTCTAAGCTGCCAGACTGGGAAACATCCCAACCTGGCAACAATGCACGTAACACGGGAATGGTTAGCCTTTAGATGCAAAACCCCATCATGCACCGCAACATATTTCTGCTAAATATTTGAACATAAATTGGTCAAATATAAGAGGAACATCGTAGCTTGGTTTAAAGAAAACACTTTTGTTCATTATAATTTAGTTTGTTGAAAGGATTTTATAGTTTAAAGAAATATGGTTTTACAGTTTGAAGAAATAGAAAATTACACCATGTGCCAACCGTCACAAGGATGTGCATGACAAGGATGTGCATGACAAGGAAGGGCTATATATACTGCGTGCATCAATTAGGTAGTGAACTTTGTATTACTTCTTGAGCTCCTTCAGTTATTTACTGTCACAGGTAGGTGCTTCGATCAGAGAGTAAGTGTTGGGGCTGGTATGAGTTAAGGAGGGCTTGCACTCGCACGCTGAAATTAGGACCGGCCCAATGGGCAAATGTCCAGTATCACAGATTACCAGTCTGAGCCTGCTCTACACCCAAGAATCAGATATTAGTTTTATATATATTTATCTTTAACTCTCTTTAATGGTGTGACAAAGCCAGGTTAAAGTCCATTTATAACACCCTAGCTGGCGTTGTTCTTTAGGTAGTTGTAGGTGATCTAAGTGTGGTTGTATTACAGTTTGTGGTGCTCTGCCATTCATAGTCCACACTGAGATGGCAGCTCGCCAGCAGCTACACTGGAAAGAGTTATTAATGAACTGTGCTGACTAGAGCCGTGACGCAGGTCCAACTGTTTCCACTTTACCTGGAAACGTCTGCTTCAACTCTGGCCAGGTCAGCTGATTCCTTTGTAGGAGGTTCTTCCATCAGAGCTGCACGTGAGGAAATGTTTCAGTAGCAGACAGATAATAAACTTTGGGAGCAGGTTTCTCTCTGCTGGTATACATGATTATATTGTGGTGTTTGTTTATTTGATGGAGGTTAAACAGCCCTTATTTTCTCTCATTTTTGATTAAATGGATCAATAACTCTGAGCAGCTCTTCAATTCTTTATTAATACAGATAATTCTCTGCAATGTTTTCATCTATATAATATATTCTTTGAAAAAAAGAAAAGAAAATTGATTTTAAAACAAAATTCTTCATCAACACAAAGCTTTTCTTTTTGTTCCCTCATCCTTTCGAGAAACAGAACAAAAGTCTTCAGAACGTTTACATTTCCTCACATTATTTGACAGTACAGCCAAAGTACGGGACTGACTCGAAGTCTGAACAATACAAAGTTGCACATAATTGTGAAGCAGAAAAAAAATATATTGCTTAAACCTTTTTTATTTCTTATAAATTGTGATTTTCCTCTTTACTTCCTGTCTGAACCAATACTAGGTTGTAGAACCAGTTTTAGGCTCACTCTGAGCTGTAAGTCTTCATTCAGGGGTTTGATTCTACCAGCTGAACATCTAGACATTAAAATTAATATCGTTTCTAGGGCTGCAACTAACAATTATTTTTGCAAATCCATTAATCTGTCGATAAGTTTTTCGATTAATTGACTCATAATCGGATAGCCAAAGGTTCCTTAAACACAAAATGTTTTTTTTTTTTTTTACAATTGGTATAATTACTGCTCTAAATGGGTTTCTCTGTCAGCTAAAGGCATATTTTACAATCTCGATACTCCAGTTAACAATTAATTGATTACTGAATAAGTTGATGATTATTTCAATCACGATTAATCTGATTAATTGTTTCAGCACTGACTTATTGCCTATTAAAGAAAGTCAGGCAGACAGCCTGGAGAAAATCTGAAAAAAGGTTTTTCCAAGTCTTGGACTGATTTGGACTAGGTCATGATTTGGACAAGACATGAATGTGTGTCAATGAAGATGAACCCCCGCCAAGGTGATTTTTTTTTTGTCTCTGTTATTTTTGCCTGTATTTGGCTTCAACTGCAATATTTCCAAATTAAAATCAACTACAGAAAAGCTTCCCCACATGATGATTCTTCCAACACCGTGTTTTGCTGAGAGAATGGTTTTTCTGTGACATGTGCAGGTTTTTGTTGTTGTTTTTCTTTGCAACACATGGAGTTTTTAACTTTGGTCAGGAAATTTAAATTTGGTCTGGTTTCACCAGACATTCTTCTTTCTCCTGCTTTTGCATCTCTATTGTTTTTAACAATAATTTCCTTCATGTCAATTTTTAAAACCTAACAACTAGGGGAAAACTGCTTGAGCAATCAGCTAGTGTTTCCCTAGAAAACAACTGCACATGCGCCTTAACATCCAAAACGCAGCTATTATCTATGTTTTGAGTTGTTCTGATGTTCCTTTTTTAACAGCAGTTTTATCAATCAATAGTCCCATATGTGTTTAGGTTCTGAATTTCAATTACAGTAAATGGGTGTTCTTGTTACGAACACTTTTTTTTATATTAAAGCGCCGAGGAGATCTAACGTGGTTTTAATGTAAACGGCTTTGAAAGTTGTATTAGTAAATAGACGATGTATAAGGGGGTTTGTATATCCGTAAAGGTCTAATCTTTGGACTGCATGACGGTGCTGTCCAAGCTCACATCCATCATGGACAACACCTTCCACCCTCTGCATCAGACTGTAAAGGAGCTGAGCAGTGAAAGACTTTTACACCCTGTTTGTAAAAAGGATTGCTTCAGCAGGTCATGCAACCCTGCTGCAACCAGACAACAACGGCAATAACTTGTGCAATATATAATGTGCAATTACTATTTGATACCCTTTGCAATAACCTGTTTCTTTATATTTGACACCCAGTGCAATAACTATATTTATATAATTATAAATATCCATCTATATAAATACCCATGTAAACACCTTGTGCAATAACCCTGTTAATGATCCTATGATAAACAACAAGAAAAAAAGTTTTCACATGTGAACGCATTGTATATACTGTATATATCCATGCACCTTTTTCTTCCTTTGGCACATAGTTCCCCTTTGACTATTTGAGCTGATTTGATGAGTAAATTTCGCCACTGTGAGATCAATAAAATCCATCAATCAATCAATGACCAGAAATCAGTACTTAATGAAGTGTTTAAATGGGATAATACATTTCAAAACCCTGCATTTTATTTGTTCAACTCAGCTATGCTCCCCTTTGTGTTGTGCTGACATAAAATATTAAACACGCAGAAAAATGCTGCTACTTAAACAAGGCAATAAATGATCAATTATATTAAGGCCAAAAGTACAATAAGGTTGGGGAATTTTACATTAATCAATCTTTGATGTAACTGCTCTCTGAATATCTGCTATTTCTACATTTAGTTTGCAAGCACTTGGTGAAAATTTGAGAATTTCTCCAAACAAAACACTATTATTTGCAAATTAGGTTAATATAATAATTATTAACTAGTCCATTCATCTACAAGAAACCAGATATCAACGTTTAACAACAAAAATTGCATTATGTCTTTCAAGATGGGATGTTTGCTGCATGGTGATGTAGTGGGTAGGACTGTTGCCTTGGAGCAAGAGGGTTATGGGTTCACCTCCTGGCCTGGGGTTTTTCCAGCTGTCTATACATCACTCAGCCCATATCAGGAGTACAACTGGTGAAATAAATGTATATTTTGTTTAGTATTTTTTGTTAACCTAAGGCAATGAGCAAATGTGGATCTCTTACATTTAAATGATTCCATCATGCTTCCCTACAGCTGTCCAGCGGGGTCGACTCCCTCCTACTCACTCAGGTATCAGTCCCAACCCGCTTTCTGGAGGGGCTGGTGGTCCTGGTCCAGGTCACCTCGGGGCAGACTACTTCAATGGGAACCCGGTGTCAGAGCTCATCTCCCAGCTCCTCCGGGCCGAGCCGTACACCAACAGCCGTTACGGAGCCCCCTACGCCCAGGCGCAGATGCAGGCATCAGCAGGCGGGGCGTCCGTAATGGGCATCGACAGCATCTGTGAGCTGGCTGCCCGCCTCCTCTTCAGCACCATCGAGTGGGCCAGGAACATCCCATACTTCCCAGAACTCCCAGTCTCAGAACAGGTCAGTTCAATTTTTTTACATAAAGTTAACATCTTTTTCCTTTAGTTACACAAGCAAAATAAAAAACTATTCAGCTTTATATGCTTTTAATTATGCTTCGGTCAACATGTATTGTCGAAAAATAATGAACTTAGGAAATTCTAATAAATTAAATCAAATCAAATTAAGCTTAACTAACTGTACTCTTTATACATATATATATATATATATATATATATATATATATATATATATATATATATATATATGCTCAATTATATACTGTTTTAGGCATAAAACTTCTTCTGCCCACAGTATGATGTAGTTCATGCTGATTTTGACATAGAATCAGTGCCATGATCCAAGGTGAAAATTAACTAAAAAAAAAACAAACAAAATATCTTCATATGTGAATTTGTAAAAAGAAAAATAAATAAATGAAAAAAATATGATTTTAAAAGATTTGAGAAGTTAAGTCAAAATTACAGGGATCAGCCCTTCAAAAATATAGTTTCATATATTGTAAAAAAAAAAAAAAAAAAACAGACAGGAGAACATAAAAACATCTCAGGTTTAAAAGAAACAGGATAACCGCGCTATTTTTATTTAAAACTATAGCTTCCCAGTTTTACACTATACCTTCATGCTAAGATTCATCAAAATAAGGTAAGAATGTCCTGTAGAATCAGAAACAACTTTATTTGCAAAATCAGGTAAAATAATTTACTTCTATGGACTTTTTTTAAGTTAATAAAAATGACTTATGTGAAATGTAATCATCGTTTGGACCAAGAGTTAGTCTCTTCTCTAACTGACAGTTTTTCCATCTCACCCCTCAGGTAGCGCTACTGAGACTAAGCTGGAGTGAGCTGTTCATCCTGAACGCAGCTCAGTCCGCCCTGCCGCTGCACATGGCTCCTCTGCTGGCAGCCGCCGGCTTCCACTCGTCCCCCATGTCTGCGGAGCGGGTGGTGTCGTTCATGGACCAGGTCAGGGTTTTCCAGGACCAGGTGGACAAGCTGAACCGGCTACAGGTGGACTCAGCCGAGTACAGCTGCCTCAAAGCTATCGCCCTCTTTTCCCCTGGTAGGTTCGGTAGATGGCTAAAAGCTTACTGTAAGGTGATATCTTGGTTATGATCTGACTCCAGGCTTCTTTAAGGGAATCCAAAACAAACAAGTCCATTTGATGTTTTGGTCAGGGTTCAGATGTCACGGAAACAAAACTTCTCCAGCTGCATGGGGCTGTTGATTTTGGAGTTTGACCTTTGACCTTACTGAATTGAGGGAAACAATAGAAAATCTCCTTTAAGCACCAGTCTGACATGTGTGTCAACAAGCTATTAAATAGATCAGAAACTAAAAGCCACATGTAGAAGCGGTTTACTCCTCACAATAACAGTAAATCTGTTTTACAGCAACTGCACTGTTAAAGCAGAAAGAATAGTAGCTCCAGAAAGGAAGGAAAGAATAATGTTTAAATGTTTTTGATTTTTTTAAGTGATTCCAAGTCTTTTTTGGATTTCTGCTGCTTCTTTACTCATTTCATCCCAGTACTGGATCAATTAATAACAGCTGAGCTCAGACTGCAGGTCATACAGGCTTTATAATGTACTGTAATGAAAAGAAAGTGAAAGTATCTGAGTGATATAACAGAAACCTGGCAAAGAAGCATATTTTAATCTTGAGTTGTTCCTAGTTTTTCTTATTTTTGTTCAGCTCTTATTGTCATTATACTGTCATAAGTACAGAGCAACAAAATTAACCTTGCCTTTAACCCATTCCCTTGGGGAACAGTGTGCTGCCATTGTGCGGCGCTCAGGGAGCAGTGTGGGGTTAAGGGTCTTTGCTTAATTTTTATCTATTTAGTTTAATCTATGAGTAATGCTAAAGATGAGACACTTTGGTAAATAAAACATTATTTCAGTGGTTATAAAAAAATATTATTTTAAAACGTAGCTCAGAGTAGCTGATCGGGTTTAAGGAGGTGGGATCAAAAAGCTTCTGTTTCAGCTTTTGCTGTGTTCTTTTACTTTTCCTCAGATATCGCTCATTATGGCTCCATGCTGTTAAAAATACAATACAAGCAAATTATTGTAAATTAACTTGTTCTTTTCTGTCATCAAATGTACACACAACCTTTCTTACATCTCATTAAGTCTGTTTTGGTCCAATGCATTGAGAGTTCACCAAGCATATAACTGGTGTACAGAGTGTAAATGCTTGGAAGTCAGAGAAGGTCACTAAATACTGAATCCAAATAGTCCTTTCAATTACCATGACATTTGGACATATTGTGAATCTGTCTTGCAGGTGGTGTTTTTGGGTTTGACACTTAAATTGGATCAAATTGGAATTAGGCTTAAATTGAAGTTAGGGCCATTAAAAAAAGGCTAATGAATTTTGACTGTATTCTCCAAATGCCGACTGATCCTGACTTAACTCTTAAAGTTCGTATAAATCTCAGAATTGTTCTCATAGAAATATGACTCCTTGTAATATTTCTTACCATATGAAAATTATAATCCTGGGCTTTGGCAACAAAGTTCTAAGTAATTTGACTTTTAATTTTCAGAGTAAAAGTAAGTATTCTGAGATTAAGGTCAGAATCAAGATTCTTAATTAAAGTCAGAATTCTAGGATTAAAGTTAGAAGTTTGGGAGTAAAGTCAGAATTCAATAGCCTTTCTTTTTATTCTGTTTTTTTTTTCAACGGTCCTAATTGTCTTACGTAGTGAATATTGGTTTGATATAGCCCCATGTTTAAAAACACTAGATTTATCAAATTATTTCTGTTTTTTTGCCTTACAGATGCATGTGGCCTGTCAGACCCCGCCCACGTGGAGTCCCTACAGGAGAAGGCCCAGGTCGCCCTGACGGAGTACGAGAGGCTTACGTACCCCAGCCAGCCGCAACGCTTTGGCCGCTTGCTGCTGCGTCTCCCTGCTCTACGCGCCGTTCCTGCGAATCTCATTTCCCAACTCTTCTTCATGAGGCTGGTGGGAAAAACACCGATCGAGACGCTGATCCGAGACATGCAGCTCTCAGGGAGCTCCATCAGTTGGCCGTACGCTGCAGGACAGTAAAGGACCCCTTCAGAGAGAGACAGACTGAGATCAGACTTTAAGAAGGCATCGCCAGGACTCCATGCTGTGACTTTCAGATCCTAACTAAGGAGACATTTTCCCTCTCTATTCCTGTGAAATTAGACTGGAATGACAGTCAGGTTATTTGATAGAAACACTGCGTTATTGTCCTGATGTATGTTTGCAGCACTTGTCAGTCGTGTTCCCTCCTCTGGCTGATCTCGCTTCGTCTCACTCTGATTGAACAGGGCCTTCATTAAACTGCTCTCTCACATGAGGCCATGTGCCTCTTCTACCTCCTCCCATATGACACCCCAATGTGACTCTTGTTGAACCCAGGCTCTGTGTGCTCTACCTTCTTTGTTGTCCAGTCTAAATTAAGCCATAGCAGCCATGGGCACTGCGACATACAGATCAAAGCTGGGAGGCGTTGGAGGGATCATGCAGAAGCTCTCATATGTATTTCATGAACCCAGGAGATAGATGAATGAATGAATGAATGAATGAATGAATGAATGAATGAATGAATGAATGAATGAATGAATTGTCTGCAGCCTGGGCGATGGACTTTGTCATCCTCAGCTATGTAAATACAAGTCTGTTACAGTGCTGTGAAAAAAGCATTTGCCCCCTTACAGATTTCCTTTGTTTTTGGCTTGTTGGAGTTTATCCCATAAAACCCATCTGTATTTAGTCCAGACCTGGACTGGCCGTTGTTTTTTAGAATTTACTTTATTCAAATTTATGGCTTCATAATTTTTGGCAGGACATCCAGGTCCTAAAGCAGAGCAGTCCCAGCCCATCACACTACCATCCTGTGTAAGAGAATCTTTTTCGCACACCTTCCACTAGGTCCCACTTTTGGCCTAAATACCCTAAATGCATTTTCCCAAAAACTCTTAGGGGACATTAGGACAGATGTCAGAGGTGCTCAAGTCCAGTCCTCAAGAGCTACTATCCTGCAACTATTTGATGCAACCATTTTAACACACCTGAATCAAATGAGTGGCTCAATATCACGCTTCTGCTGGGCTAAATGAGGGGATTAAGGCTTTGGATTCAGGTGTGCTAGAGAGGAGATGCATGTAAAAGATACAGGATGGTAGCTCTTGAGGACTGGACTTGAGCACCCTTGATCTATTTCTTTTTGACTAGTTTGTCTTTTAAAGGCACACTGTGTAACTTTTGGCCACTAGGGTGCCAGAGTTTCTTCAGGGTGTCTTGAAACGAAGTGAGCGTGAGTTAAACTATCACGACAGCACTTAAAGGCTTACAGTGTGAGGTCCGTAGGTGGGAAATGCAGGAGCTTGCAGTGAGGAAGGTGGTTGCCATGCAGGAGGAGGCTGGTCGGTAACGGGCAGGGCTGACCTGATGAGTCTGCGGTGTGGCGGAAAGTGACAGTCAGCTGGGCGTTGCGCTGATTGAGCACTGGCATGACAGCTTGAATCTCTGAGAGGCTGAGAAACGGACCAGAGGCTGACATGCTCAGCAAAGATCTGTGACTCGTGGCGCTCAGAGGTGGGATTCGGAGCCAAACAACCACGTATGGCTAGCAGGAGAAAAACAAAGGCTGGACACAGAAACCACTGCAACACCCTGACAACATCGAAATAATAACAAAGATATATGATTGTATACTAGGAGCAAAGTGTTAACTTCTGCTCTAGTAATAAAGTTGAGAAAAGAGAATCGATTTTAAATCCGACTTCTTCTTTCAGCCTGCGCCAACAAATAAACTCATTTCCATGTTTCACGTTTTCTCTTTTTAGCCTCCTTAGAAGGTTTAAACTTTTTCCTTGCCTCAGACATGACCAGTAGTCGAGCAGGCGGGAAAACTAGTAGAGCAAAAGCGTTAGCTCCATGACTATATGAGAGCCTGTGCCCGTAAAGCGATACTTTCTTCCAGGTCACATGACCTGGCCAATGACGGTCCGTCATCTCCCAGCTTACATAGTTGGTATTTGAAGAAGGGAGACCCGCTTGTAGGATTGATAGTATCAATCGCTGTATATTGGCTTAAGGAATGATTTAAAATAACTCATATGCCTCAACTATTTAGGCGACAAAGTCCATAGTGTGCCTTTAAATCATCAAAGTGGGTCTAAGCCGAGGGATTTGGTGTCTGCTCTGCTCTGCTTTTTGTGACCTCCTGGATGTGTTTCTGAAGTAATTTTCTTGTTAGCTTTTCCTTAGAAAGGCTAACCACTGTTCCATGTTTTCCCCTTATTTCTGGTTTATGTCTCAGCGTGTTGTTTCCAGGGGTCTCATAGTTCAAGCCTACTTCATGCCACCGTTTCAAAAATTGGTTTATTCTACAGTTCTAACAGTAATCAGACCTTGTTTTTTGGTTAATTTTCAACATTATTCCCCTCCAGAAAAAAAGTCATCATTTAAAATAAGCATTTTGTTTTTCCTCAGATCACCTTAGCTGAAGTTAAAATGTGTTTGTCGATCTGAAACATTTATATCTGTATTTCTATATCTGTAAGGAGGGAAATTCTGTTCACAGCATTGTATAGAGATGAAAAGGGTTAGTTTGGCACTTCTTTAGTAATTGCATCAGCGTTTTCTGAAGATGGGGACCTATGATGTTTTATCGACGACCAATGTATTTAAAACACACCCTGGTTGTTCAGAAAGTCACATCCCTTTGGGACTCTATTACCTCATGTTTTCTTCATGACAGACAGAGATTGTATGGTGAACTTTGGTGTTGACTATAAAGGGATCAACCGAGGCATCATTACTCCCCGAAGATTTAAAAATATGTTTAAAGATCCTATAAGCTTCATGTGGGATGATGCTTGGCTCAAGTGAATTTTGCATTCTGCTCTTTTTGCTTTTATAAATGTTGAGGAACATAATCTTCATTTTCTCCAACAGTTCCAATCCTCTTTAAAGAGGTAACAGCCATCCTTTAATCATAATTATGTGATGATGAAAGGTACCTTCATGTTCAGGTGTGCTGTTAGGATCCAGGTATTTTATAGACTATGAACCACAGCTCAGTGGAAATAAACGTATTTTTGCCAAAATGATTGATAAAAACTGTGTTCCTAAAGCTTAGTTTTGATGTGACTTATTTTTCCTGTTATATGCTAAAAAAGGCAGTGATAGCCATGATCCCTGGTGCATCAGTTTGTGCTTATTTGTTAGTATTTTGACTTTAGTGATTTATCTGTGGAAGCAGCTTAACATGTAAAAGAATCATGTCTCTATGACCATGCCAAAACTAAAAATCGCAAAAGAAGTTTGTCTGGCTGACTCGTTATTTTCTAACCACCATGAATAAAAGGCTTTGGAGTGAATTGTAGGCTTCATTCCTGCAATTCACTTCAAAATCTTCACAGAGCCACAGGCCTAGTCAGAGCATTGCATATCATCTGATTATCACTGCAGCCAGTGGGGATAATAAGATGATACACATGAGATCATATGCATCCAAACTATGATAACCATATGACCCAGCAGTAGCTGTTTAATTGGATGTCCATCTGATTTTTGATCCTATTCTGCTAATTTACAGAATAAGACATGATGAATAACAGGTTTAAATACTAATTGATTTCACTAAAGCCTCTAGGTTACCCAGATCCCACAAAAAGATTAGTACTTTTATTTTGACTGTCCTTAAAAATACTTTTATTTTTACTGTCCTTAACAACAAGGATGTTTAGTGCCACCTACACTATTATTTAATTTAGCTTAGAAGATCTCACAGGATGTGGATCAGAAGATCTTTTGCTCTGTCAGGAAATACTAAACAGTGTGATAAAGGTTGAACATCTTCTGCCTGTTTGATTCAACATCAGAACCAAACAGTACAGCTTGTTTTAAATGTTGGGTTCTCCTCCCCTTTCTTTTAGGTAAATCTGGATAAGTCATTTAAAAGGACACAAGAACTGTTGTTAAATTTTAGGTTTCAGTCAATTCTGACAGTATTTTAAACTATAATGTCTTGTTCTACTGATCTGTAGTTTTGAAGCAGGATTAGTTTTACCTTAGCGTTCTTTTGTTCCATCTTACTTTATCATAAATGAATAAAAATGTCTTTAATTACTGATAAACATAGTTTTTAATTCCATTAAATATTGCTCTCATCTATTATTAGAGGCATTAGGTTTCTTATTACTTTTAGTTCTAATTGCTGTACAAAGAAAAATCTCCTTTTTTTAAGCTCTTCAGATTGATTTTTGATACGTTTGGAGATTAAATTCACTTTAGCTTATTACCTACTACATCAATCCCACAGGATGGATCCATTAATGTTTGGATGAATGTTTCGCACATTTTAAAGAACTGATCCTTGAACTAAGAAGACTTAACCCCAGGAGCTCAATTAAAGATTAAAGTCAAAGACTTTAAATGCAGCAGGCAGGCTTAACCTCTAACTCCACCTACAGTAAGATGCAGTAATAACTTTAGTCTAGTTCAGTTCAATGAAAGACAATATTTTAGGCTTACAGTGTAATTTGCAGGTTCAGGCCAGTGGATATTTTATTTCAGCTTATTCTTGATTTATGAAGCTCAACACACATCTGCATTCTTTAACTGGCATGTTGTCTTGTGTTTCCTGTTCTGAAGAGAAGCTAAGAGGCATTTAGATCATGTCACCTTCCTGCTCAGAATAGATCTTACAAAACATGGATTAAATATTTGAAGACACTTCACTAAACTCAGAAAAATCCTCATTTACAATAATTATGTTGAAACTGTTAGAGGCCCTAATACATGTATTACTAATCGATGTAATAAAAACATTAATCTTTCAATTTGTTATCTTAACACTGAATTAAAGAGCTCTAATTAAAGGTTAGATTTCCCTTTTTTAGACTAGGATGATCATGATGGCAGAGTTAAAGACACGTTTAATTTTAGGCCTGCATTTACTTTGCATGGCAACAATAGATGAAAGTTGAATTAATTCAGAACAGGAGCAAATCCTTTCTATTTATCCATAAAGCAGAAACTCATTCATTTGCAAAAACTACACAACATAAAACAAAACTAAAACTTTACTCTACCTGAAACTATTAAAATTAATCATTTCCACAACTTTAGACAACTGCAGTCAAATGTTTTGTTTCTATACTTTGATAGTACATATTTCTACATATAGGTAATAAGTCAGTATGATGAAGCAAAACTACAACTCTTATTTTTTTTACTATTTTAAAGAGTAAAGGTTATTACACTCACTGCACAGATGAACACCTAACAGCCTGTAGCCTCAGCAGTGGCCTCCATCTCTTCCTAATGTATCCATTGCTGCCTGAACAGGATCTGCCTGCTGTTCTCATCAGTGATGAAGTGGTTACAGCAAACATATAAAATAGAACAATTTCTTCCATTAAATCAACATGCTGTGACAACACAAGGCTGCACATCTGCTACAATACTGTGTATTTGTGCAACAAGTGAATATCTTTGAAATGATTACTATGCTTAACCACTAGAGGACAGCATCTGTTAGCATTTCTCTCACTGGTCTTGTTTGTGGCTCACTGAAGATCCATGAAGCAGAAACTCACCTTTCCCTCCCTGCTGGGTGTCCTCTGTACAAGAGAAACTGATTTCTGCAAACCAATGGAGCAGTAATAAAAAGTACTGTTTTGTTGAGAATTAGACGTTTATTAGTTGCTAAATTAATACTATGTAGACAACATAATTTATGCATGTGTACATTGAACAAAAACAGAATTTTAATGACAGCAACAGTGAAAATAAATGTCTTACAAAAATAAATGGCTCATAAACGGTTTTTAAAAAGACAATAAAAATCTTCATAAAAATGAAAATGCAAAATAAATCAAAGGCATTTTTTAAAATTTACAGCAGATCTTTTTGCATTTAACTGAAAAATAACATTACAGCAGATTGAAATGAACATCATTGGGCAAGGTTATATTGAAGCTCATGATAGACAATATAAAACCAGTTAGATTTTTTTTTTTTACCAACCAGATTTTAAATGATTAAAAAGTCACATCTTTTATGTATAATAATGCTCCACAATTATATTTACTGATATAATGGATGTAGTATCAGTCTGTTCTTGATACCTGGTATAAAGTTGAGTCCTTTAAAGCATGTACAGTACATTAGAGTTTATCACACTGGGCAGTTTATCCGCTTTTTGGTTTCATCACATTTGAGAGTCAATAAAAACCTAAGAGTAGTCAAAAAAAAGAACAAAAACAGTACAATGTTCCCACAGATTGGCAGCTCTCTGATGGTTAAAGTGGCTGCAAATACTGACACTTGTGTGAAAGAAAAAGCTTAACTAAAGCACATTTGCAACAAGGTCACAACAAATATTAACAGAGCTGCATGTTTTCTGCAAAGCAATCCCCGTTAGCAGATAAGCTTGAAATGACCCTTTTCACCCAGCAGTCGGTGGTCTCCACAGTGCAAACACTGAGAAATGTTTTTATCAGGAGATGCTACAACTGTCAACATTGCCTCTGCTTTGGTGAAAAGATAAATTAGCGATCAGAAAATGAAAGTAAACAACTCTTGATCATTAATTTTACCGTATGTGTTTCCCTGTACATTGTTTGGCTGCAGCATAGGTCTGCATGTGCCTGTGTTTGCTGTAGCTTTGACCTCAGCATGCTACTTTCTCTGAAGTGTTTATGGAGTGTATCTTGACCAACGTCTGAGAGGTTTTTGATGCGCGGAGAGATGGAACAGAGTTGACCGCTTCAGTGGTTCTTGTCGTAGTCCTTCACCATTCGCTTGATGTGAAACAGCTTGTGTCTTAGTCTGCGGCACTCCTTCTTCTTAGACTTAAAATCTGATGTCTGCAGAGCACAGAAGAAATGCATGGAAATATTTGTCAGATAATAAAAACACAGCACTACGACAACCAGGAATCTATTTAAAAAAGAAAATCATCTGAAAATATATGAAAATAAAAAAACAACTAATCAACTGTTAGCCTGACGACATGTTTTGTAGACTAGATCACAGTATATTCTAAGGTCTGTTTACCTGCTTCAGATCCTTCAGCTGATTATATTCCTCTGCAACAGCCTAAGAGACAACAAGAAAACTGGTATTAGTTGTGATTACGTATCATTTGCACACACTTAGAGGTCTGGAGCTTCTGATGTGGAAAGAACCCTAGATAATAAAGAAGCAAAACTAAAGAAATAAAGACCAAATATCCAAAACGTAGGTTAGGTTTTATTAGGAACACAAAGATGATCTTGGCACTGATGACTTGCTTAATTACTCATGTCATTCACCTATCTAACTCCACCCAGTTTCTCATTACCGTTTATCTGATCCACTTGCTCCAGCTTCTATTTAACCAGCCATCTAACCAGTCAACAGTGCCAGATTATCTCTCAAGCCCGTTTTGAGTGTTCCAGCGTTACCTTAGTGTTGATGATTACCTGATCTTGACCTGTTCTGCCTCTAAACCACTGGGCCTGCCTGTTCCCCTCTGATCTGTTTGCCTCATCTGTCTTCGGACTCCTGCTGGGTTACATCTGTTAAATGAACATGGAAGTGATTCCTGACAGCGACCTGGATTTCCTTTTGGAACTTCTGCGGGGTTCTGATCTCCTGGTTCTGAATCTATAGCACGTCCTAGACACTAGCTTTGGCTTCGCGCTTTGGATTATCCTGCTTTTTTTGACTGGTCAGATCTGATCTCCTGTTTGTTCTCCAACCTCTGGGACTATACTATTGCGCCTGCAGCGTCTAGTTAACAGCCGACCGGCTGGAATCAACCTCTTTCTTGGGGCACAAGCCTTGACAATGACTACCAGAGAAGATCGGAGACACCAAAGTCACTGCAAAGACACAGCAAGTCAGATGACCTGAAGGCAGCGATTAAAACAACCTTGGCTTCCATTACACCTAAACAGTATCACAGGCTGAGATGCAGTCCTCTATGCAATAATTCATACAAGAGGAGACCCAACCAAGCAGAGTGCAGAGAAATGGACAAAGTTTACAGATGCCTTACATGTGTACCTAAAACATCCTTTTTGGGTTTATACTGTAAGAATCTGAAATTGGGTTTTTCTTTACTTCTAACCCATAATATTCAGTCACAAAAAATAAAAGCTTGAAATATTTTGCATTAAAAAAAACTATAAAATTCCTCTGCAAGGACTCCGTACTGAAATTCTGTCTGCATCTAGGAAAGCTTTCTAACTATGCAGATAGATTTGCAAGGACAATCTCTACATGTAATGACTGTGCATCAAGCCTAATGAGCCCTTAAATCAGTAACCATAAAATACCAGCTTTTGCTGTGTTTACAGGTTTTCTCTTTCTAGAGCTGCAGACTGAGGTTGTAATTATACAAAAATTTCAAACTCAATGTGCTTATTACAAAAAAGTGGTATTTGTGATACTGCAGACTTTTTAAAGACAAAATGTTGTTTATAGTTTAGAGCAAAAAAAAATCTGAAGTATAATATGACAATATTCTTATTGAGTGCAAAACCAAACATGCATAACAATAACGTGAGCTGCAGGGTTGCTAGGTGCATCGCTACAGGCATGGTAATGCTAAGCCACCTTTATTTGACATTAGTGAGAACTTAACATAGCTGAATAGTAGCTGGTTGAATGGATGTCCTTTTTGAAAATAGAAATTTTTTAGCAAATGGGGGCTAAATAACACTGCACATCACACCGTACAAAACTCTAGTTGTAAAAACAATTTGTGTCTCATTTTCTGTCACCTTAAAGTAATGCTACTTTTTGTGCACAATAGTCCAGTGACTTTCCCGAACACATCTAAAAATATCCCAGTCCATCTGATAAATGAAATGTTTTCCCTTAAAATAAACACAATTTGCTTTCACTGACATCAGCTTTAGAGATTTAGTGAGTTAAAGCCTTTTAACAGAAAATCAATCTTATTCTGTAGATTAAAAAAAACTACTGAGGCTCATAAAAGTCTACAAATAACAGAAAGAGTTACAGTTTAAAGTTTGGATAAGCTGATCATAAGCATCACAACTGTAACTAATTCAGTATACTTTAGCTCTACAAAATTTCTAACTGATTTTTTTATTTTTTATCTTTACTTTAGAAACTAAGGGAGGACTTTCAGGCCAAAAAACCAACAGACAATATTTCCAACTGCTTCATTTTTTCATGTCACAGAATAATAACCCAGCCTATAGTCTGTAGAACTGACCTGGTATTTAGCAGAGCCCTCATCAATTGTGTCAAGCTGCCGGCTTAGTTTGTTCAGCTGATCATTGATGTCGTCCATCTCGGCACATAGGCGCTTGTATTCCCGCAGGTCTGCGTCAAACTCTCTCTTGTATCTGTTTCTCTGAGAATCCGTGGTTATTTCGGGGTAAACACTGCAAGGAAAAAAGCACAGGGAAGATTGTGGCGAAATGAAAAAAAAAGATGGAGATGAAAGAGAAGAGAAAAGAGAAAGAAACCAATTAAAATCAAATGGAAGGAAGTTTTAAAATGATCTTTCATTCTAACAGAGGAATTATAATGTATTCATAGATTAAGAATACATGGTCTTTTTTCTATGCTAGTTTTGGAAGTTCAGGTGCAAGAAAAAAAAAAAATTATAATTAAAAAAATGTCTCTGACTAATTTTTATCAAAGATGTGCCAGACTTTGATTGACTCTGATGGGTAATGGAACGGTCAACCTAAAAGATTTTAAAAAATGCTCTATTCATTAAATGTTTTTAAAATAGCACTCACATAGACAAACAACATGAACTGAAATTTACTTTTGTTTTTATCAAAGAATCAAGTGAAGTCCAATCATGTAAAAAGCTTTATTTAATGTTGGATTTAAAATGACATCGCTTAAAAAAATCAATAGTATTTTTTTGTTATGATTGATTGATTGACTAAATTGATCTCACAGTGGAGAAATTTACTTGTTTATATGTTTGTTTTGTTTACGGAGAAAATAATAACTGGAACTAATCTAAACTGGAACTGACAAGTTCAGTCTCAAAGAAAGCTGTAAAATGACATAATTCAGGAAAAACTGCAATCTGGGCATCCCTACATCTAACCTTTGTCCCACTTTTCTCCTACTGGAAACATGTGAAGCAGCATGCCTCAGAGGATTACCTGAGGAACACAGACTGAAACTTTTTCCAGTGGTGTTGTGAAGGTGTTTGTCATCTTTTTGTTCCATGTTTTCATAATAAAAATAAGTCTGGCTGTATCAAACTATTTTAATAATAGTAATAATTGTGGCAATAATTGCTGCCCTAATTATTGGGACAACTCTATTTCCAAGGGTTACAGTTAATCATTTGTATCAGAGAATCTGGGTCTGGTCCTGAGGGAGAAACGGACCGTTCTAATCATGTTCAGGTCTGAGATAATGACATTTCCAGGACATTTTCACCTCTAATCCCAACAGAAACTCTCACCTCTCCAGTTCTTCATCAAGTTCATTGCCTGTTTCTCCTCCTGTTGTGTATTCTGTCTCATACTGGGACTCGTCCATTTCTGGGTTTCGTCTGCGTCTCTTGCCCCGGTTAGCAGAGGGTCTGCGGCCTCCTGTCTCCTCTGACGGGCTGGAGCTGATTCTGCCACCGTAGGAAAACCCTTCAGATGGCCGGCTGGTTATTTTCTCTGAGTATCTGAGGAAAACGATTATATGGTAACATCAGGTGTTTAAGCCGTTTAATCTATTAGAAGCACTCAGACAGAATTTATAAATTATTTTAGGGATTATTCTTTAGATTCATTGATTACTAAAAACTAAGTATGCAACAAAGAATGCTAAAGAGAATCTGAAAAAGACCTTTTATGTGTAAGTAGTACAGTTCCAGTGGATAATCTCTTATACTACAATACTTTATCTTATGGTGTAGTGCAATAGTAATTCTAAAATCATTCAAAGAAAGAAATGTACTTCCAAGAACACCGGAGGCTGTTTAATGATAAGTTTCAAATGGATGCTACATGGAGAAAGGAAAGAGTTTACATGGTCATTGCTGCTCTCGTCCTTCGCTCTGAAAACGCCACCATATGGAGTTCCACAGTAAACAGGAGGCAGGTACAGAGCTTTAATACGTTGTGGATGAAGCCCATTCAATTTCATAGGTTTGTAGGGATTTGTGGAAAAATCCAAATCCAATGGCACAGATATTAAAGGTTATTACTACATAGTGAATTATGTGGGGAACAGAGCGCCCTGCAGGTCTGCAGGATAACATTCCTCTGCTTATGAAACCACCTCTCTTTACTTTAAAACAGAGGAAATCATTTCTACTTTGACTCAAAGCTGTGTTTTTGAAGAGGTATTTGTGACTAGACAACAATCGCTTATTGAATATTTTTAAAAATTTTTGAAAGATGCTGTTCTTTTTAAAATACCTTGACATGTCCAAAACACTGTCCTCCACCAACAGCAGTTTTAAAACCAGAACACTTATTCATAAATATCCCCCATCTCCTCCTCTTCAGACAATCCAATGGCAGAGGGGGGTGGGGGGCAGGGCGGTAAATCCAACTGGATCTCAAAGGTTACAAACAGCTTTCCATGTGGGCAGGGCAAAGTGTTTCTATGAGCTTTGAAACAGGGTAGTAATTACAGCCGCTTCTGTCACATGTCACATGCAAATGAGTCAAACAAAAAGCAGAAAAAGCATTACAAGGTAATCCTACTCTTCCCTATTCTAATAATATAGGTACATAAACAGAGAAAAAAGTACATAGAAATAAATAATAATGAACCTCCCTTTCTATTTTAGGAAAATCAGGGCATTCAGAGAGCTTTCATCAGCAGAAAGGTCCTTCCATTAATACAAATGTTCACATCCACTCATTACAAATTCCTATTTTAGGATGTTAGCATCAAACAACTGCAATAAAATTTAACAATAACTGGGTTCACCAATTACAATTTATCATGGATTTCTATAATCCAGATAGAATCCAGAGTCCTTTCAGTTGTCTCAGCAAGTTAGTGAAGTTATCCATCTTTGACTTTATGAACTTCGATGATAGTAGTTCAATCTGGTTGCATACAAAGGCTTTACATTTGATAAGGAAACCTATGTTTTCTGTATTTACCATAAGTAGAGCACATGATCAGAGGCACGCTAAACAAGGAAGTTATTTCCCTATTGGAGGTGTAGAAAGTAAGAGGAAAAGACCAAGATCAAGTGTTAAAAAAAAACCCGCCAAATTTATAGGATGCCAAGAGAGATGAGACACAATTGGCGCCTGGTGCAACATGCAACACAAATGTTTTAAAAAAGGATTAAGTAAACACTATCAGGACAAAGGCTGGTCATATATTGCTTTATTCTAACATGCAGATGTGGTTTTTGGTGTTCTTTATAGACATAGAACATGGCAGGGCTCCTTAAATGCTTGGAAACCCTCTCTGAATACAGGACTTGGACCTTGGTTTCCTTAGTTAAAGATGCAAACTAACCCCGCTATGCCAAAAGGGACAACCCAGATGTACAAATACACCTACATTAATATCTTCTTAGATGCGGCTTTAATCTAAGCTTTAAAAAATTAAACCTCACACAATGTGCTGCTATAATCTGACCCCTTCTTTTAAAGGAATGTGTTGAGCATATTTAAACAGAATAGTTTCCTTACACAGATTAAGATATTTACACATAATAAACCTTTCTCTTTCTTTTTTCTTATTGTTTTATTGTCATTAAACTGTCACTAGTACAGAGCAAGGAAATTCACTCTTTCTGAAGCATATCAAAATCATTTTCCAAATCAGTTTTGATATGTATTGATGTCCTATTATAAACAAAAAACACAAACCAAGAAAAACACAAGTAAAAAGGTGAAACATCAATGTGTGAAAATGCAAAATTCAGGTGAAATTCTAGGTATTTGTTTTAGAGGTGGTGCTATTTTCTGACTTTACCCCACCCGGTCCTTGTTGATGTTTAACTGGTTTTTATTGTGCACAGTGACACATATGTTCCATTATCTTCCAGTTTATTATCAGTTATACATTACAAGCAATTGCCTTTTATAGGGGCATCATAGACTGAATAGCATGATTGAAACTTGGACACAGGGACGAGTTTTAACAGAACTATGATCCCAAATCATAAAGTTCTAATGTAAATTTTGTATCAAAACAGTTTTTAGAACGGGTAAAACAGGTTAACATCAACCAAGTCTGTAACATTGAACATCCATCCATCCATTTTCTGTCATGCTTAGCCCTGCTGGGGTTGGGAGATGTGCTGGTGCCTATCTCCAGCTGTCAATGCCGAGAGGCGGGGTTTACCCTGGACACGTCCCCAGTCTATCGCAGGACAACACAGAAACCAAATATATGCGACTTGTATGTGATCTCCTGTGTGAACTGCATTTATACAACCTAAGTATCCCTCATGCGCAGTAGAGGACGCAATGACGTGTTTACGGAAGTAAACATTGATGGTAGTGCTGGAGAACATCTAGCAATCTTTCCCATCCTTAAAAACTCAATCTTTCCAAGATTGTTAAACATAAATACTACTTTCCGCATTATTGTCCACCATTGCTGTTGTTTTTCTTGCCACTTCTGGGTAGCAAGAAGCAGAAGGGTGACCACTGTCGGGTATTAATGACATTTAGGTCGGATGGATGCAACCTGGCTGTTCAGAAACAGGTCGCATTTGAAAAGATCAGATTCGTATTGGATTCAGGACCACATAGCCAAGCGGCCTGGGTCACATTGGAAAAAATCGGAGTGTGTTGTTCAGACTGTCATGAAAAGATCAGATCCAGGTCATATATGAGCAAAAAATCGGATTTGGGTCACTTCAGACTGCACTGAGAACATAGCTCAGAAAGCAAATTAACCCAACAGTCATGTTTTTGGACTGTGGGAAGAAGCCGGAGTAACCAGAGAGAACCCATGCATGCTAAGGGAGAACATGCAACTCCACGCAGCAAGACCCTGGACAAAACCCGGAACATTCTTGCTGCAAAGCAGCAGTGCTACCCACTGCGCCACTGTGCAGCCCCTAACAGTGTACAATCTTACTTAAATTTGCTCCACAGTTTACAATAATAGCTCAAACTATGCGGTTTCTCTTAAACATACTGAGGAACTCCTCATCAAACTATTGAACATGTACGCATAAAAGTTAAAGCTGTTAAGATTGGATGTCAACAATAAATCCAAACTAGTGAACTGAATGTAAAGCTTTGGTCTGCTCATTGACTGGCATTGATTTTCACATCAAAATTATTTAAATAAAGAAAGCTTTTATGAATTTCTTATCTCCAAAAGTAATTTAGTTTTTTATAAATAAAATACAGTCAACTGTTTAGTAGCTGAACAAATCTAGAGGTTGTTTAAACTTAAATTAGGCTCAAATAATTTACAAAAGGGGAATTAAATTATTAGTAATATTGTCTGTCGTTACATATTTGTGATATGGTAAAGTAGCTAAGTTATTAATTTCAAATCTGAGGATCCAATGAAAAAAAGTTTCAAAATAAAAGTAATTTTAAAAAGAAAACAAGGTCACTTACTGGTTATCATCCTCATTGTAAGAGCCAATGTCCACCTTGGCCGGGGGGTAGGAGGAGACGCTGTCGGATGAGGCGTTGAGCAGCCCGCCTCCTTTCTCGGACACCAGCAGTGTCGCGGCATCCTGAATGCTGCGGCTTTCCTCCACATTGTTCACCTACGGCGAGCCGAAAGAAAGCACAAGGAAAAGGCTGAGCAAACACAAACAAACTGCTGCGACTCAAAGAATAAGGACCAAACCTCTTTATGGACCAGTTCTCTGACTCATATCCTACTTTAAATAAACCTATTTTTCTTCGTCTCTTATGTTTTGACATTTTCATTAGCCCATTCATATTATCTACAGTATTAATCACTTCAAGTCTCAGCTTTAAAACAATAAAAGTTCAAACATGAGCTTTTCCTGGAAATCTTCAGCTTTAATAATAAATGTCAAACTATTCTTTAAGTACCTAAACCAGAGCCATTGAAATATGTTTTGTTTTAGTTAAGTATTTGTAATGAATAACTGAGATAAGAAATCATAAAAGTACACATATCTTCAAATCCATACTCTCCTTCCTAAACAGTTGAAGGCTAAACACTGTGGTGATGACAAGATCTGTGTGAAGTATGCATCTAAAGACATACTGGTCAGGTTGGCCATTTGTGGTGGCATAGCTCGGGCTAACCCTCCACCTGATTTTCAAAATGTTGCTGTATGTTTAATGAAAAATAAACCTTCTTATCTTATTATTTATTCCTTTGAACAGATAAATATGGATCCTTCAGTTTTCTGGAACTTTAGCTAAGGATAAACACAAACACTAATCCCTTTATCTCCAGGGTTCCATCAAATTGTCATCAAGTACCATTGCTTTAATTTCACCATTAATAACAATATTTTTCTATTGATCTTTTATTTGAATGAGTTGTCAAAACAGTCTTCTAATAATAGATATATGAGTAAAAAAAACCTATGTTTTCCAACAGAAGACTATAAGGATAATTTAGAAAGCAACTTCTGTCGCAGCATGGTTGGTACTTTCTATGATCCCCTGAAGAGAATGAATCATAGACTGTGTAAAATGTTGAGACAGACGGCACAATTTCAAAAAAATAAAAAATAACCATTAAAAATAAAAACCAAAAGATTTGTCATAACAAGAAAACAAACAATAATTTTTTTTCTATCTTTTCCTTCAGCTGCCTCATTTCATCATTCACATGTGGAAAAGATTTTCTCTTCCTCTTTGTTCTCAAGTAAACAAGAGTCTCACATGTAAAAACATTGACCTACAACCCATTTACTGTACAAGTCCTTCTTCTGAGGTCAGAAAGCCTCTGTTCCTCACAACGGAGGAATCAGGGTTGGTCTCTGCTCAGAAAGTTTATACATCGTTCTACAGTATGCACTAAACAAGATCAATGTAATTCACTTTTTCTCTCAGGCTTTAAGAAACATTAAATAAACAAATCTAAATTTAGTCATTTATATCAGGAAAATAAATAGTTCAACTGAGAATCATATTCATAAAACCTTTAAAAAATCAGAGATTACAGAGGAGTACAACAAAGCGAGAAGCTTATGCCTCTGTAGGATTTATAGAAAGATATTATGATGCAAGAAAAAGATAATCCTAAAGGGTTTCTGTCTTTTGCCTTTAATAGATTCATAAGCCTCATAAAAATAAAGCCTCTAATGCAAAATCGAATTCACAAAAACATAATGGATCTGAATAGGACTTCAAATGCTCTCCTAAAATGTAAAAAAAATAATCAGCTACTATATTTTCTCAGATAAGATATATGAGATATATAGATGGATATATAGATTATTACAGCAACCCATTATTATTATTATTTTTTTTTATGCAGTGGGGTAGAAAATCTTAACTAACCCATTACTAAGATTGATGACCACTACATGTTTATTTTTGGGCAATAGCATCAGCATCAAAATTACTATGATAAAAGAACAGGAGAGGAAAAAGGAAAACATCAGTATTCTGTTTTTGTTTTTTTTGTAATATCTTGCCTCATATCTGTAACAGCAAATTACAACAAATAACACAAATTACAGAAACAACAAACATCCCCACTAAAAGCAATAATAATGGTGAGCATGGGTCTCCCTCTCCTGCAGCTGCAGGTGAATCCTGTATGGGGGGGAATTTCATAGAGGAATCTCAACAATGTCCTTTCAGGGTGCAACACAACAAGCAATCCGCTGTGAGCACAGGATGTGTTTACAGTAGGATGCCGGAGGCAAAGGAAGGACCAACTATTGAGACACAAAAACTAAGATGTGCAGCTTGTAGTTGCTGCAAGTAAAAATACCAAAGATATAAAGTTGGGAAGTAGTCAAATAGAAAGCAATCAGGAATAGAAAGCAGTGGTTTGACTCAAAGTCAAATATACAGCCAATTCTAATTGAAATGTGACTTTGTTCTGCTTCAACGATTCACTAGCAGATTAAATATCAGGCTAAAGGGATTATAAATACATAAGCAAAAAGAAGAAAAAAGCAATATTTTATTAAGGAAAAGAAAATTATAATATCAACAACAAAGGCAGACTAAAGTTTATGAAAACCGTTGATATGAACGGCTTAACTTTTAAATCTTTTTTACAAGATGAAAAGGAGACTAGAACCCAATTATTATTACTTCTACTCTAAAATAGCGCGGCTAATTGGTTTCATACCAATTCAATTGGTTTCATTATTACATTGTTAGGTGAAAAAAGTTCATAAACTCATAATGGTAAATGCATTATGATTTGGGGTTATTTAAGGGTTTTAGTTTCCTCTTTAATTTTATTCTGATCTTTAAGTTTTGCATTATTTTTTACTTTTAAGGGTTCTATTTTCTCTTTGGATTTTCTACCTTGTTAGGTTTAACATTACTAATTAAGAGCTTTGGTCTTGCCTAAGCTGTGCCTCAGTATCTAATTTTTCCATGTTCATATTAATTAGATGTTTTTCATGCTCTCTCTTTTATTACTTATTCATTTTTTTTCTAATTGACCTTAGTTTGTTTTTTTTGTTTTTTTTATGTGAGGATTCATTTCTTAGATCTTTCCAGTGGTTTTGCTCATTCAGCTATGGCTTTGTTCTTTTCTCTGTGTGTATTTACTCCAATCCCATTCAGTTGCTGTCATTATTGCTTTTCCTTGCCACGTAAACATGTTTATTGGTTTATTTATATAGATCCCCATTAACTACTGAGCCAAAGCAGTAGCTATTCTTCCTGGGGTCTTAGCATTTTTTAACAGATATTACATCAAAGCTGTGTAACAATGAAGCCAAATACAGAGGTACACACACACACACAACAATACAACTTCATATACATATATAACATACACACAGATACACATAATATAGTATGAGCTCTCCTATGTACAAAACATTACCAATCTCTGGGTATTATGTAAATTATAAAAAATGTCAGTTACTAGTGCTCATTATGAATTACTTCATTCCATAAATGTTACGTTACCTCCAAAGTAAATATATAAAGTCTAAGCCTTTTGGAAAAGTTACCATTGCACAACCCTGAAATCAAGAATTGTTCAACAGCCAAGTAAGCAGAGGCGTCCTTCATGTATTTTAATTCACTTGTTTATCGTTTTTGTTTTCTCATGTCTATTACCACATGTATTTCTATATAGTCAGTTTGATTTCTCTCTTTGTGGGGGG
Organism: Cyprinodon variegatus; assembly: GCF_000732505.1. Lineage (NCBI taxonomy): Eukaryota > Metazoa > Chordata > Actinopteri > Cyprinodontiformes > Cyprinodontidae > Cyprinodon > Cyprinodon variegatus. The sequence continues at coordinate 155,617 of NW_015150954.1, forward strand.
GGGGAACTGCTCCCATGCTATGAAACTCTTCTGCCAAGTAAAGAAAGGATTCACCATTTTGGAACCTTTTTTCATAAGTAATTCCTTTTTTAACTCACCAAACTGCTTCATTCTGCCTGTCTGCACAAGAGAACCATCTAAGCGCCACAGTTCTGACTGTAACAACACGATGCTTTAAGGTCATAATGTTTCAATCTATGTTTTATGCTTATAATAAAACAGACGGAAAGTGGACGGTTGATTTGAAACTGCAGTGGGATACAGAAGTACATAAATAAGACAGAACACCTTGTAAAAAATATTCACAACTCTAACATTTTCACACAACCACAACAACACTCTTCATTATATGTTATCTTGATTCTGTGTTATAGCTCAACACAAAGTCATGTGTAATTGTGGTGTGGAGTAACAGCATGTAATGCATCTATGTTTATCCATGCTGAGTCAACACCATCCAGAAGCACTGTTGGCTGCAGTTACAGCTACGAGTCTTTAGGTCTATATCTATTGCAGATTTTCAGATCTAAACACTGAAATCGTTTTGTCTATTATTCTTAGAGAAAAAAACTCTAGCTCAGTCAGATTAGATCCCGTCCGTAAACATTTTCTTAAGTCTTATTTTAGATCCAGCCTTTAACTGGGTCATTCTAACATGTGAACATACTTTTGATTTAAATCAGTTTATTGCAGCTCTGGCTGCATGTTTAGAGTTAATGTGCAGTTAGAAGATTAACCCCCTTTGAAGTGTCAAGTCTTTAATGGCTTATTTTCTAGCAGAGAAAAAAAAGCTTAGAATGATGGCCATAAAGGTGGTTTTATCACACACAACTAGCCTCCAGTTAGTTGGATGAAAAAAAAAACTAATTGAAAATTTAATTAAAATCTGAGTATCAAAGAAACCAGAGGGCCAAACTGAAACTGCATGTCACAACTCTTAATTATTTTGTGAAAAATTAGAATGAGGGAAGTTCAGATCCGATATCAATATTAGATATTTGACATCAAGTAAAAAAAAATACTAGTGGATTATATCGGCCTGGACCTACAATCTTCTTTACTAGCATGCTAATAAAAACACAAAGCTTCTGTCTAGTTTACTTCTCTAACGTTTCACACTAAAAATTCAGTATTAAAAGTATGTGTGATTCATGCTGAAAGGGTATCGGCTGAATATTGTATTGGTCGGTTCTCAAAGATGCAATATCGGTATCGTATCAGAAATAAAAAGGTTGTATTGGGAGATCCCTACATAACAATATCTTCCACATCAAATTATGAGCTTCATTGTGTTGGACAGAAAATACCAATTAGCTAAATAGATGTTTTGGTTGTTGCTGTTGAGGTTCTAACATGACAAAATAAGCTGAAAACATGTGCTATTATACAGATTCTATCAATGTTTTCCAACCCTACATGAACCAGCACAAAATGCTTTCTCCCTGTAAGTGCTTGTAACACACAAGAAGCCCTTCTACGACTGACTCTGATGACTTCATGCTGCAGAGACAATGCGGCCCCCCTGGCTGGGCTGAATAAGGCCTGTGTGTGAGGTCATCAGACCAAGCCAAGCCTCCCTGGTCGCCACAACCGACCCATCCACACTTAGGCCAACCACTGCCTTAAACGGTCCTGTACCTTACAATGTAAAAAAAAAAAGAAAACAAGAAACTAGTGGACTTATTTAAAGTGCTGAGTAGAAGATGAAAAAAATCTGGAAAGGTGGAAACCAAATGCAAGTCTAAGATCTATCCTCTGGTTTAAGCTTTCACTATGTAAGGAAGACGCATTGGAGGATTCAGTGAAGAACACAGTCCCAAGGCACAGAAAAAGTAGGTTACCCATCTCAAACGGATGCTGCTTAATCTTTGAGTAAATAATAATCCGTAGGCAACATCACATTTTCCAAGGGCTTGTATTTTATAAAAAGTCTTGCGCCTTTTCCTAAGCTTTTCTAATCCTTACCCATACTCCTTTTCTCAGTATCTCCTTGAAAAATAAGGAATTTCTCAAATAGAGTGGCAGCACAGCATTGCCACAGCAACAATAAGATGAGGATGACATCACTCAGCAGTGCTGCATAATTAAACACAAGTGCTAGTCAGAGGATTTACTCTGCTAGGCATAGAAACCGCCTCTCAGTGCATGATGCCGTTCAGGCAATGACACCCTACAAACAGCTCCTTATAATCCAATATAACCACACTTCTTCTGCAACCCTGCGTTTTATACGGTAGACTGAACTATGGTATTTTCCCCATGTTTGATCTAGTTGTGTATTTGAATACTATGCTTACTAAGACACTATAAAAGAACCTAACATGGGATCTCTGTAATAAAAACTTAATAAAATCTCCAATAAATAAAAAAAGATTCTTACAAATGACCCACAAAAAAGATTTAAAATTAAAGTGACCTGACTCACCCCCTTATTTATGAAACACCTTAGACAACCAAGATGACAAACCAGATCTTGGACAGAGAGGACAGATGGTTTAGAAGAGGGGTTAAGGAAGCCATCTTTGTTAAAAGAGAAAAGTCATAGCTAAATAGAGAAATAGATAAATTGTGATTCAAATGGCAAAACTCTTAAGTCAAACAGAATAACAGACTCCAAAGACCCAGGAAAAAGACGAGTTTGTCTTTTGGTTTACATCTGACTTGGAATCTGCTCATTAGGATGGACCTAAAGGTGCTTCAAAACAGCAGCGCTCCAACAACAGGCTCCCCTAGTGCGAGTCACCAGATGACAAAAAAACTGAGTGAAAGTCTGGTTGACTCCTATTTAAGCCTCTTTTTGTTGTCCTAACCTGGATAAGTGAGAATCTGCACAGGCGTACTTGTAAATGCCTTATAACAATAGGAACACTGTGAAAGCAATTTATGTTTGCTGCTTTTATGAGCAATAAAACATGTACTCCGCAGTTCGTGTCTCATGGACAGTCAACAGCAGTCTGAGCAATCTGTTTCTGAAATGAGCAACCAAATGCCAAATGGAAACAAACTAGGAGGTACTGGTAAGACGGCTGGAAAACAGCAACTTTTAGGCTTAAGCAGAAATCACAAATATGAAAGGGAATCCATATAAAATATTTTTATGTTTAGGATTTCGTCCTATTTTTCTTCTTTGTGTAGCTCTGTATCCAAGGACTGATTGCTGCTATCATGCCTGTTTGTCTCAATAACTCCAAATATCACAGATCAGATCATTTCATTAGCAGGTGTATAAATATATTAGGAGAGGGAAAGTTTTTTTAGAGCATTTTACAGCCCTGAGGTCATATCAGTCCTACTTTAAATGCCCAGGACTGCCTGGAGGGTCAATGTCCAATCAGAATTTAAACATGTTTTAAATGTTTATTTTTAAAAGCCAGTTGGAAAATATTGTTTGCATTAAGTTCTTTGGTATTCTTATTTTTAAACTTTGCATGCCAGATATACATTCAATCTCAATACATTAGATGCACACATCTGACACCCATGATTGAGCCAGACATACTACAGTTTGCAGACAGTCGGAAGTATTGTTATTGCAATGCAGTTTCCTTCTATTGTTCACCTCTAATCTTGGAAATGTATTTAGCACAATCTAAGGTAAAGGGGAGAACAGACAGTGTTTTATCCAACTGTTTTACTGCAAGATTATAATCTAGAGTAAATTCAGATTAGGTTGCAGTTATCAGTAATGTATGCTGAATATGTTGGTCAATGGCTGCATGCTGACTGCAGACAAAAAATATCATACTTGCAGTTGTTTTATTTTAAATCTTTTTTTAAATAATGGAGCAGAGCCGATGATCTGGCCTTTTAAAAACAGGGATAAAGTTACTCAATAAGAACTTATTGACTCCTGCTACAGAGCTATCTGGTTTCAACGTTAGCATCAGTAATTATTCTGACCAGCTGTCTTTAGAGCCGTGGAACTGTAAACAAAGGTAGCAGGACAGTTAAATTCTGTTAAATTCAGGAAAACAATGACTAACTAAAGAACTGCAATGCAAATGAAGGACAAAGCAGTTTAATAACGCCAAAGTGAAAGATGTCGAGTCAGAGGGCATGATGTTTTCTCACGCACACAGTTTGGAAAAGGCTGACTACTGAGGAGAACCCCTCTTTAATTCTCAAAAATAAATTCAAACAATTAATAAATTACTAATTTTAAATATTTTCTAGAAAACCTTGTTTTCAGTTGTTGCTTTGTATTTATAACGTTGCACTAGAAAGTAAATAAACCTGCTTACGTTGTTTGTCTTTGCTCAATAGTCTAAGGAGAGTTTGTTTTGCACACTTGATGTGTTCAATATTAACTGAGATCAAAGATAGATGAGAGAAATCAATCTGCTTAGACCTGTTTCCCCTCCTGCTCCAGATGTTTTTCCTTCAGAGAGGTATTCCTTCTCGTAGGAGAAAAACAATGTTTAAAACATGACAGGCCAAGTTGATTATTGACCCATTTCTCACATATCGGTCAGATAAAACTAGAGTGTTGGTGATGTTTAAAAACCCAAAGAAAACAAAGCACGTAGAAACTAGCTGGCTTCAGTATCTCCTCAGGTAGTTAATGGTTACACAGAGTGAAACCGGATTATAGACCAGCAGCATACAATCACTGGCTGCTATCAGCTCTGACCCTGAACAAAGTGACTTGGTTAGAGGAAACACTGTTACCACAGGGCGACTGTTTACTCGCTGGAAGTCATAAGGAGCTCGTTTTGAACTTTCAACTGTTGTTAACAATGCAATGAAAAAAAATGGCAGTAAACTCTCTCTTGGGTAATACAGCAGTGTTTTATGTTAAAAATAAAAGATCAGATTTGAGTCCCCTTCTGCTTTTTAACTGACAACCAAAGATCTGTAATGACCACCTGGAAAAGGAGCCGGTCAGCCACCTACTTAACTTGACAAAGAAAGAAAAAAAGCTGATATAAAATGATTTGCTGTTTGAGAAAAAAGGTACACGGTTTGACAGAGATTAAGGGAACAGGTCCCTTTTGGTGGCTGAATCTTTGACCTAATGACAGCAGTTCAGCGTTTCATAATCTAATCAAATCTGTCAGCGAACGTTGTATTCCAGGATTTAAACCATGAGTGACCTTGTTTTCTGACGGGAAGCTGCTCAGACACAGCCTCAGTTTAGTTGCAGACATTATGTGGGTTTTTTTTTTTTTTTTTTTGTATAATCAGAGCCTCATTTAACCGCTTGTTATCCAGGTTCATCTCTTACCCATTCCTCTACATCTCTGCCTTCCGATGCCCTCCCACCAACGAGAGGCTCTTCCCAGTAGATGTTTGGTTTTCCATAGCGCCAGATCTTCCCTCTTGTTTTCTGAGCAAAGAAAGCAGCAACGCCCAAAGCGATGACCACCAGGAATCCACAAACCATGGCTACTCCCTAAGAAAGCAAGAACACGAGGATCAGATCCAGAAGGTTCTCAGCGTGATAAGCTGAGTCATAAAGCTGATTTATGAACAGACATGTAGTTCCAAGAAACAGCGCAGTCTTTATCATAAAGCGGAATAAACAGCAATAAAAATAAATGTGCTTTCTGAACATTTTTGCTGCTATAAGATTTTAGTTTAATTTTGATATGGTACATGAAAGTCTTTTGATGGGAAAAAGTAATTTTATGGACCATTTCTACTTTGTATAAATTAAAAAGCTGTTTTGTTAAGAGCTATAGAAGCAGATTAAGCAATTCTAAAAAACGAGTGATTAAAGAAATTAGTATCAAGAGGAAAACCACTGACCTCCTGTGGGTCAACAAAACAGTAGTGGTACAGGTACTGGTTGTACACAGGAAAGCCTCCCAGTCCTCCCATCTGTGAGTAGCTGTTCTGATAGAGGCTCTGACACATCATGAGCATCGGATTATACAACATGTTGGAAGAGCTCTGGGCCATGGGGTTTACTCCCACGATGTAGACAATGGTCATGATACCCTGAAAAAAGAGATAAACAGACATACAGTATGTTATCATACTGACAAAGAGGCCCTACTGAGTTATCTGTTCATCATATCAGTGGAATGAACATATGGTGAGAACAAACAGTGCAGGGAAAACCAGATAACTACCTGCTAGAGAATGACAGGGAGAGACATGCATGGATGGATGGATGGATGGATGGATGGATGGATGGATGGATGGATGGATGGATGGATGGATGGATGGATCTTACTGTACATGTGAGTAAGGGCCAAATTGAACCCAGCAAGACAATTTATCTGGCCCTCAAAAGCATAAACTTGCATATCATATCAAAATATTATGTTCTAGAATAATGTAATCAAAAGTTTCTTGGATACAGACCGCAATAAAATGCGAATGCATGTTAGCAGGAAAAAAAAAAGCTAATGTATTAGCATTTTTATTGAGGAGTCAAAAAATGCAGCTTTAGCTTTAAAATAAAAATAAGTTCTGGTAAGAAATGTATATTCTAAAGTTAGATACGTAGATTTAAATACCTTTTTTTAGTTTATTCATGTCAAGACATGACATATTACATGTTATCTTATTTATTATTTAAGTAAGGTAAAATAAAATTTAAAAAGAGAGAGCAGCCTTGGAGGAGAAAATGAAAATGTTTGGATTATCTATTTCTAAATGTATGTATGAATAAAGCAAATGTGGCTTTAACTTGGAAATTTGAAAAAACTTTGAAAGTGTTTTTGTTAATGCATTTTAAATTAGAAATACTTTTTGCTAGGATATTTAAAAATTCAATATTAGACATTCTTTGTATACCATTATAATTAGTTAGCATAATGACTAATGGCATTCTTCTGAGTCTGCAGTTTGTAAAAAAAAATGTAGTTTTGACTTAAAATAGATGTAGTTTTAAAATAAAATCATTGCTGTCAATACATTACACTTTTAAAATGTGACATTTTAAAATGACTTTTTGTCCCTTTTTGCTTGAACATCTTTTGAATTAAATATTTATTAATGAATCAGTTTACAAAAGGAGATCTCAAAGAGGCAGATGAAAATGCAGTTTGAATGATCTACTTCTAATTCTATTATTAAGTTGCATTAATGCATTTTCATTAGACGACTGTGTCCTATTTACTTCCATACAATAGAAAGTTAAAAAATGAAATATTCGGTAACCTCAATAGTCTCTTACAGTATACACATACACACAAGAGGGGCAACATCTCCTCTGTTTTCCCCTTTTCCTAGCTGTAGGATGTATTTTGTTTGCAGCTGCAGCAAACCCACTTGTTTCTGTAGATCAATCCAGAACAACAGCTAGAAAAAACTTTCAAAACTGTCTATTTAAATAATCACACACCACCTGACCTGTCTTTTCAAAGCGCAGACATATCTGTTGATGACTAACTGTGGTGATGTTTGCTGCTGCACCTTAATCTGTGGCATCAGAAGGTGGGTCTCACATGTTCCCAAAGTGAAATGAATTTTTTTGTCTCAAATTAGATGAAGAGTGAAGATAAATGTGTGTGCAAAAAAAACTCACAGAGGGAGAAATACCTCCTACCAAGTTTTGCTTGGGTAATGACAAACCAGGAAAGGATGAAGCCCTGCTAAGAGCTCATGCTGTATGATTACTACAGGTTTAAGAAATAATGAAATTACAATATTTTGTTATTGATAATTCATCAGTGCATGATATTCATATTAATGTCTGCCTCAACTTGCAAAATCAAATCACCATTTAAAATCAAAGTTTAAATTTGCACAAAAAACACTATTTCAGGAACTTAGACTCAACTTTATTTAGGAAATTCTGGTTCCTGTAGCCCGGCTCAGAGTGGGAATGATTTTTAGGCCCTGGCATTTTTCCATCTACACTGGCCCACTTCCCCAGTGTGTTTACTACAGTACATAAAACAGATTAACATCTCAGGGAGTTTTTAATCTATTTCAATAGAACAGCATTGCTTTCTCTAAAGCATCAGTGAGCAACAGGTAAACACGTCAGCCTCAACACCACTTACACATCTCAACTATAGCTATATAATCTGTAAATCTTTTATCTATTATCTGTCATTATTTATCCTGTATTATAACCCTTCTAATACATATATAATCCAAATCCTAACTTTCCTGTATAATCTGTATCTCCCATATATATTTATTTGTTTATTTTATAGCCTCTTACAATTAATTTCTGTTTATATATACAATTTGAGTCCATGCATACATAGTCTCTGAACACATGTAACTAAATATTTATATCCTGTATAGCACTTCTGGATAGATGCAAACTACATTTCATTGCTTTGTACTGTGACAGTGTAATGACAATAAAGTTGAATTCTATTCTATTCTATTCTCACATCTACCCTGCCCCTTTTTAAACCTCTAAGTATTTATCACATCAGTAAGTATACAGTGTTAACGGCATAAATGGTTTTTGAATTACAAAAATATTTGATTGTTACCTGCAGGACACCTAAGAGAACGCTGGTTATGAGGACGGCCAGGAAGAACTTCCGGCTGCGGACGACACTGGATTTAGAGAAGCTGGCGATGAAGAACGATAAACATCCAACAAAGTTAATCGCCGCCATGGCGATCATGGCAGTTTTGGCCGAGTAAGGCGAAACATTGGAGCCATAGTAGTTTCCATAGCCCCCATAACCTCCACCATAACCTGAGCCATAGCTTCCCCCATAGCTGCTGCCGTAGCCCATTCCAGAGCCGTAGTAACCCCCTCCCGCTCCATATCCATACTGGTATTCCCACATAAGTGTTGAAGCAACGCAGGCAAATATGGCCAGACACAACACAATGACCGTGGCCATCATAATCTTGATGATCCCAGGGGGGGACTGCCATTTGTAGAAGTGCTGAGGCCTGTCTTCGATGTAGTAAGACCCCGGCGGCGGTGGGTATGCGTTGTAATCACTCTGAGGGCCTTGGAAGCTGCCAACAGGACCGAAGCCATTGTTGGACGGAGCAGAGAAAGGTGGGCTGTAGACTGGCGGGCTGTCGTAGTGTTGCTTGTCAAACATCGCTGGAGATGTCCAGAACTGGAAACAGAAACGCAAAATCAGAGAGCTGTAAAAACAAAAAAAACTTAGATCGAAACGGTGTAGAGTTTCTCCTCACTGATTCCTAGCAAAACTGAACTGAACAATGCGACGTGGAAAGATCAGGGCAGGTTAGGCGTGCCCTCCAGCGATAATGAGGCTTAGTAACAGAACAGTGTAAATGTTTTACTATCTGAAAGCAGGTGTGACCTGGGGGCATAAAAACCTGGCTTGTTGTTTCCTTTTTTTCATCAAGTGTTGCTCAAATTACAGCTTCATGGAAAAATATCCAAACTCTGAAGATAAATGCAATGTATTGTTTTTATTCAATAGAGCAACAAAACAGAGAGGAACGAAAATGAGCATTAGTGTTCAACATTTTATAAAAAAGTATGAAAAGAGTCACATTAGTGTCAGAAACAACATTACATGAAGAACATTTGTAGTCAAGCTTCATGTATAAACTGAACTGGAGTATAAGTAAAGCAAAATGTGCAATAAACCACAGAGACTTCAGACAGGCCTGGAAAGGATTAGGATTTTAAGGACATTCTTCTGTGTGTGGGGTAGACAACAAAAAACGGAAAATGAAATCTTCTCCTACAGGAGACATAGTTAACCCACAGTTATAATGAAAGGGATTGGATCAGAGTATATTCAGGTGGAAGACGGACTCAATCAAAGTAAAGACCTTAGATTCAAGGATCAGGGCCAAATATATAAAAACTGTTCATAGAGGAATAAACCCATCTATCATTTAGTTTCACCGACATCATGATTATCCTGGTTAATCACATAAAAAACAACAAAACTCACTACGATTTATGACCTTATTGTAACCAAATGTGTTTTTATTCAACATTAATATATTTTTTAAAACGTATGATTTTATAGAATATAAATAATAAAGAAATTACTTGAGATTGGAGACATCTGAACCAGCTAAGGCCCAGTAAGCAGTGGAGATGTTGGTACCAGGACAGAAAAACAATCCTTTCCTTTTTGCTGCTTCACAGGCTGTAGGAGTGTCTCCAACCCCCACAAGGAAAAGGATTTTCAATATTTCACGTCTAGTCAAGCAGCTAAGATGTTTTGCTACAAATCTTACAGTGATATGCAAGGCCCCTGTGTATGGTTTAACAATGCCTATTCTTCTGCACAGAGCCCTGCAGGGAGGGGGTCAGGAAACCTGGATGACTGGGAAGTCATGTGAAAAGCAGAACAAAGTAAACGTTACAAATAAAAACATCTGCTTTTATCCTTTTTCTCCAATTCATAAGAAAACTAAGTTTGTTTGTTTAATTCTTTTCCAAGGCTGACAAAGTATCGGTGTTAGAAAGCCCTGTGAATAATTTAAGCGTCGAGGGTCACATGTTTAAAGTATTTCTCCATTTATCTGACTGATAGCAGGAAAGTCAGATACTTTGTTTGCATTTGTATAAAAGATAAGATTAAAGAAAAGTAATAATCAGCATTCTTTCTGAGAAGCAAAGAAAGTAAAGTTTTAGCAATTTTCTTTGACATATTCAACCAGACTAGATATTTCTGTTTTAATCCATAGCAGCACCAGGGCTCAGTGGATATCTAATGATGGTAACAGTACATCCATCTCAGTTTGTATGTTTAACCCTTTAAAGCCTGATCCAAGAATAAAACAAAACAGAAAATGACTTTTTTTTGGTTTGAATTCCTTATTTGCCCTTTTAACAAAATATGTAAAAAGAAAAAACAGAAATACATTTTTGACATTAATAATTTATTACTATGCGATAAGTCAAGATTATTTTTTGTGTAGTCTTCTACTGGCTGTTATCAGGTATATCTGAATGTGTACAATAGGATTTTGAGCAAAGTTTTTACGATTAAATTATGCAAAAGCTGTCAGATTCAAAACATTTCAGAAACCTTATGTATCAAATACGATACATTTGGCATTATAGGGTTAAAACGATTTAACTTCTTATGAGTTTATTAAAGAAATCAGAGAAAACCAAAGACAAATTCAGCAGCTGCTAAAATAAATAAATATTTAAACGTTAAACTGGTATTGTTTTTAGGGCTGAAATCTACTATGTACATATAAGTAAAATACATTGAATCTAAAATATTTCATATAAGTTGTACGTTTTTCTCCCCAAAAAATCTCCCCTCTGTTCATGAGGTAGGATTAAAGTAGCAGACACAACTAAAACACACTTATTACTCATTTCATTTAGGTATTTATTACGGCTGCATTTACAAATCAATAAAGCTACATAAACTTTAAACAAAAGCAGATAGAAGCACATTTTAAAGGAAGACCGATTCATTCCAACATAGATTTTTTGGCTGATATCTGATCGATTTCCAATATCGGATTGGGACATCCCGAAGTTTCAAAGGAAAAAAATACAAATAAAACGGTTTCAACCAAGTATTCAATACAGTCATTGGTGACATTCAAGCTTTGCAAAAGTGATTTCACATGGCAAGAGCACCCTGGTGATGATATAGTCCCTGAAACAAGATGGAGACTCTGATGAGGATGAAGGGAAACAAACAACAGGCTAAGTCACTATTAACGAAACTAGAGATGTCCCAACTAGATCTGCAGCTGATGATTATTTTAAAAATCGAATAATCTGTTGATTATTTTTTGGATTGATCGATTAATAATCGTATAGCCAAAGGTTCCTTAAAGAAGATTTTTATTAAATTTAACGAGCTGAAACTTAAACTTTTCCACTTGAGGAGTTCTGGATAGAGCATAGTGACAGAAGAAAATGTTTTTTTAAACTTAAATGCTTACTTAAACTTAAGAATTTGTTTTTACAATTTTGATATATTACTGCTCTAATTGCTTTGCTTTGTCAGCTAAAAGCATGCTTTACAGTCTCTATACTCCAGTTTATGATTAATCCATAAGTGAATTAGTCGATATTAGTTGATATATTGGGCAGCTCAGTGGTAGAGTGGGTAGAACTGCTGCCTTGCAGAAAGAAGGTTCTGGGTTCGGTTCCTAGCTTGGGATCTTTCTGCATGGAGTTTGCATGTTCTCTCTGGGTACTCTGGCTTCCTCCCACAGTCCAAACCATTAGCTTAATGGGCTTCTCTAAGTTCTGCTTAGGTGTGAATGGTTGTTTGTCTGTGTCTCCCTCTTATGGACTGGTGATCCGTCCAGGGTGTACCCTGCCTCTCATGACCCTGCTTGGGATAAGCCTGAAAAAAAAATGGATGGATGGATAAATTAGTTGATGATTATTTATATTTTTTTTATAGTTTCAGCCCCAGTCCCAAACCAGTATCAATACAGAAAATTGGTCCACCATAAACCAAAAAAATGAATATTGGAAAATATCAGCCTGCATCTAATATCCTCAATAGGAGCACACTGATGGAAACGCTGCAATCCGTCATTTCTATCCGGCACAGAGCCAGAGTAGCAAAAGCTATGCTACTGGAGTAGGCGCTATGTCGGCAGTGTGGTTTGTTACAGGGCAAAATGTAAATTGTCTTATTTCTCACAAAAGTGGACACCCAAAGGAGAAACACATAAGGTAATAATTGCTAAACACCCTTAACTCTTCTTAGATAAACTACAAACAGTTGAAGAATATATAACCAACCCTGGAAGAAAAATATCTGTATGGTTATGTAGCCTGTAGTATTTACATAAAATGTAGCTTGTGCTGAAACTGTCTTGAGGGCTGATGGTCTATTTGGTTGTAGGGTAAATGGTTAAAAAAAAAGGTAAAATGGTCTGTACTTATATAGTGCTTTTTTAAGAAAGGGAACTTGACCAAAGCTCTTTAAACTACATTCAGTCATTCACAGATTGATGGTGGCAAACTACTACTACACTCCATTGTAGCCACAGCTGCCCTGGGGCTCACTAACAGAAGCGAGGCTGCCGTACACTGGCGCCACCAGGCCCTCTGACCATCATCAGTAGACAATGCAGGTGAAGTGTCTTACCCAAAGACACAAAAACACTGAAAGGCGGAGCCTGGGCTTGAACCGACAACCCTCCTGTTGCAGGGAAAACTCCTTTATTCGACCCCGCTGTTGCCCAGGGATGTCTTTGGTTTGGTTGTTCAGTTGAGCCCAGTTTTTTCCTCTAGTGCGTCAGTGTGATGCACCCAGACACCATTTGATAAAACACTTTTCCAGGTCCACTTTTATTTTTCAAATCACTGTTCTGATAAAATATTGACTATTAAACGACTGACCAACAATCTGATCAATAGACAGTTTTCATGTGAAGCATGATTATTTATTTCTGAACAAGATCAGAACAGAACATTAATCGCACTTATTTGTTCTGTTGGTTTGAATGTTGTATTTCAGAATAAAAGCTGTTTTTCTCATAATTAATCCAAAGAAATAACCTTAATTTGTAATTAAAATACATGTTAATTTGAGTGCCAAAGTGTCTCCTTTAATCAATCTAACTGTATTTGTTACAGAAAGTCCTCCTAACAAATACGCTTTGCTGACAGGCTGGTGTCTCTGCAGAACATTTCTAAGGGGACCAGAAGCAACATGGCGACACATTCAGAGCTTCTAACATAAAGGCAGACGTACAGCCTCTGGCCCCCCTCAAAGTTTCATAACTCTTCTTCTTTATAGGACTAGGAGACACCCAGCAGAGGAGGTCTCGCCTCAGAGCCTTCAACCTTCCCATTATAAGCCCGCTTCATTCCTGCATCCCCAGCTCTCCTCCCCCTCCCACCATAACTTATTTGCTTTGTTTCCTGAGCAGGAGGGCAAAACGTCAAGACTGCTCGTCACACAAACAGTGTTGCCATGGAGTCAGAGTTTTAAAAAAGAAAATTGGGGCACTGTCCAGGAGTCAAACAAGGGCTCCTCTGTGCAACTCTTGTGGGGGGAGGTTGAGGTGAAACAGAGATAGAGAGAACAGAGGACAGGTGAATAAGCATTCCAGTTTCAGGGGATCTTTGTTGTTCAACAGTTAGTCTTGCATGAGTTTGCATGCTCTGATTAGGAGAGTTTGGATCTATAATTAACTAGCAGGAATTCATCTAAGATATTTAAAGGTTTTGATACTCAGCTTAGACCCTCTGTCACATTAAAACATCTACTAAAATCTGGAAGAAATATCTCTAAACAATTTGAGAAAATAATGAATTCTCAACTTCAAATTCAATTTATTCTTCTTTTCAAGGAAGTGTAGTTATCAAAAGCTGTGCTCAAGTTTATCCTCTATGTTTGCTGACTTTAGTTTTGTGTCATTGATTTATCAAAACTACACAGAAGTCTTTAAAAGCTTTTCTTTGGTAAAGAATCAAGAAGGTGTTATACAGTTAAAACTGTTGAAATTTTACTGAGGAAAAAGACATGTTGACTTTAGGGAACTTTAAATTTAAATCCAAACTGTTTCCAAATGCAGCTTGATCAGTGACAGATGGGACCGAACTCTTTAAGAATAAAGCTGCTTAAAGTTTCTGTTTAAAGTAGGGCTGCAACTAACGATTATTTTGCAAATTGATGAATATGTTGAACATTTTTCCCTTTAACCGTTTTAGAATTGGAAAGCAAAAAGTTCCTTAAAGAAGAGTTTTTAAAAAATAAACGAGGTGAAACTAAAACTTTTTATTTATTTTTTTTTACAATTTTGCTAGAACTACTGCTCTAAGTGGGTCGCTCTGTCAGCTAAAGGCATGTTTTAGATTCTCTAAACTCCAGTTAACAATTAATCAATTACTGAATTAGTTGAGGATTGTTTCAATAATCGATTAATCACAATTAATCCGATTAATTGTTTCCCTTCCTAATGTAAAGGTGTCGTCTGAATCAACGCCTCTGAAGAAAACACACTATCCTCTATAAGGTTTCAACTGGCTTTGTGCTGTTCTTTCATTCTTTCAAAGAACAAAGTGAAGCTGAAAAATTATTTTAAAAAGGTTTTCATCCCTCAGTAACAGCTTCCAGACAGATGAATGTGGGCCACATTTACTGATCAGATAGCAAAATGTATTTTTAGTTTCCATTTCTTGATGCATCTGTTGTTCAATGATTAAGCAGCTGATCATTTTTAGATCAGTCACATGTTTCAACAAGAGTACACCTTTAATTTTTGGCCAATTATTAATGAATTATTGGCCAATAATTACAATTACAAAAAATTTGGTTAAAAAACAAAACAGTCAACCATTGCAATCATAAATATCGTCAAACCTTGTTGAGCTGTTTCAGTATCTTTCAAAGCATCTCCACCTAAAATGTCATATTTATCTTTAAAGTAAAAACCCTGAATATATCATAGAGGGCTTTAACTCATTAGTAGCAATAGAGTACTAGTATTAGGACTACTTATGTGTAAAGGTATTTATCTAATGCTCCCATGTTGTTGTTGTTTTGTTTTGCTTCAGTAGGGGAAAACACTGAGTTTGGACCATGGTGATTGGTCAGGTCAAACACCCACCAGCAGAAGCATGAACTCCACTGCAACACAGAGACTCTATGATTTGGCTCTGATGAAGGAATTCCAGTTATACAGTCACATGCCGTACATCTGTCAAAAATAATTAGGCTACAGAGAAAACGTAGGCAGGGTCCCACTGACATTCACCCAGGAGTCAGCCAAAGCTTGCTGTACAAGTGCAAAACAACATGGCTCTGAAAAAAAAAAAATCTCCTGGGGCAGAAAAATCTGATCAGATCGGACAGAAAAACAGAAAACAAGATTGTATAAATTCCTGTGTTATGTGTTTAAGAAAAGCACTTTTTACTTTTTTGACTATGGAGCTAATTTGGTGCCATAATGTTTGTTCCAAAGGGGAAAAAAATGAAACAAAAAACGTTTTGCAACAGACGATAAAAAATTTTGAAATTAATAATAAAAAATAAAAAAAAAACTGAGAAAAGTTTTGGAACCAAAAAATATATACTTTTCAGTTTGGAGGGTTTGTATAACTGGAATTCCTTCATCAGAGCCTGATCTTTTTTTTTTTTTTGCAGTTTCAGATTTGATTCTTTCTAAAACGTTCACTTACATTTAGAATATATATATATAGATATTTCCAGCTCTCACATCCCTGAATGCAACAGCTGGAAATATGTGTTTAGCCTGTGTTGAGCTGTCAGTCATGATGTGTTGAGCTGTGATGTGAGGCTCCGCCCCTTACACCAAAACAGGGTGAGAAGTTTGAAGCAGAAAAAATTTATTTAAATAACTTCTTCATGTTCCCCTTTTTTTTTTTCATTTGCAAATTCTTTTTACAGTTTACACATTTGATTTTGTTCGTTTTTCAGTTTTTCTTTTTCAGGTTCCATTTTTTTTTTCTTTTGAACAAACTTTATGGCCCCATTTTAGTCCCATATTTGACTTAATTAGTATACTGCCAAGCTGAAATACTTTAAAGTCTTTAAGACCAAAGAGATTTTCTAAACTGGTTGATTGGGCAGCTGAAGCAATAATAAAGTGGGAAAACAGCAGGAAAAACTGAATTATATATCTATGAAGCATCAGATACTAACATGATCAGGCCACAAAATTATTATATGAATAACAATACCAATTTCATAATATTTACAACTTTTAAAACATTAAAACTATGCAATTGCTTTTATTTGAAACTGTTGTAAAAAGGATAAACTTTTTAAATAATGATGATTATAATCTCTTTCAGTTGTCTGGATTCTAAGAGCTGGGAAATAATCTGTCAATATTTTATAAGCAAAATATATTTTTTTTCTGTGCTTTCTTTATAGAGCAACACCAATAGTACAACAGTGTAGGAACAAAAATATTTTTGTTTATTTGTCTTTACTTTAAGAGGGGAGGTCCCTATTGCACTTTCTTTGCCATTCCATTGAACACACATTAGGAGTGGTATAACAGAAAACAGGCGTCTTTAAACCATAAACATTAAACTGCTATTACTAATAGCAGTTTAATTAATTATAAAACTATTAATTACGCATTCCTGCACCAATTAAGCGACATTATAGTTAAAAAAAGGATCAAAATGAGACAAATTACCTCAAACCTGAGAAAATTATAATAGAATAATTTTCTAGTTTACCTCGTTTTGTTTGATTTACACAGATTGTTAAATTAGATCAACTGATGCAGGTCGATTTTAAATATAGGGACTAAAACATAAAACATGTCCCCTGACTGACTGACTGACTGACTGATCCACCTGTTCAAATAACACATCTGACCCCAACATACCGTTAAAGTATTTAAATGGTTTCAGATAAAAATAGAAACGTAATATTACCATAAAGGTAAATTAACCTTATGGAAATAAAGAATTTGTTTTATCCAACATTTGGTCCTCTTACCTGGAGTGGAGCCTCGGTCAGTTGTGTCCCTTTGTGTTCTCACTTAAAATCCTTTCCTCAAGTCAAAGTTTTAGGCGAATTTGTGAGATATTGGTCTCTCAGCACATTGACTTGTTTTTTTTTTTTATGTATGTGTTATTCAGATTCTATTTGAGTTTTTAAAAAGTCTTTTTTCTTCGTTTGAAGCGTCAGTCCTGGAGAAACTAAACGGTTTTTCCAGCTGCAGCCTCTGAACAAGCGCTCTGCTCTCAGACCCGCCTCTCCGCACACCTCTGCACCTCCGCCTTTTCACCGCTAGAGGTCAGGATTTTACTGATAGCAATAAATAAATAAATAAATAAAATTTCCCTGTTTATTCACTGATTACTTTTATCCCCATGACAAAGAGATACAAAGTTTTTATCTCCCAACAAGGTTCTTGAGTAACAAACAACGGAATTACAAATGTGTTTAAAAAGAAAATAGCTAAGCAGTGGATTCCTGCTCAGTTTTAGAGTTTAGTCACCATGCAGCCCAGACTTTGGTCTCACAGAAAGAAAGTTCATGGGTCAATTTCCAGCTCTGCTCGTTCTGCAAAGAGTTTGCATGTGCAATACACTGTTTCTCTCTTAGTTATCTAGGCCTTTTTCTCTCACAGGCTACAGCTGGTTGCTTTGCATTACCTTGTGCCATTAATTGTCTCAGAAATGTCCCAGGATGGAATTGTAGAAATTGAAGAATCACCTTAAATGTGAACAATGAAAGGATAAAAAGTGGCTAATTTTAAAGTTTAACTTTACTTTAAAAGAAAAAAAAAATATGGAGGAAAAAACTTGGATTTGCATGTATTTGCTTGCATGCTCTAAGTAAGTTTGCACACAATGCAGAAGGTAGTTTCATCTACTTCCCTTCACAGAAACTTAAAAAAACCTTGCAAGCCAACTACTTGGTAATTCAAAGTTTTAAAGGTGTGAGGTCTGATGAAGCAGTCCATTCCCAATTCTTTCTTGTATTTTTGAGCTACTGTTTAGCTAGAAAACCTGTCCAGTACCAATCTTTACTATTCTGTTTTGAAAAATACATTTAACAGAATATTCAATTATTTTCTGCCCTCTAAATGTAGTGAGGCATTTCTGTATCCCTAGCACAAAAAGCAAAAAGCGGCATTGAACATTTTAAAAAGCTGGTTTGAAGGTGCTAGCAGATGTTTTAATATTAAATAGGGGGCTGAGGTGCTGGGAATTAAGATTTAACATGTTTAACCTGTTACACCAAGAGGTTTTCAGATCTAATTTCCACCTGAAAATATAGAAAAAACAAATAAAAAATAAGTCCACAGTTTAAAGGTGTGAATAGAAAGTTTTAACAGCTGCATAGAGGTAACATAAATTGTTGGGGGTTTGTTTCTACATTAAGGAATCTTATAGCGGTTATTCATTTGAGATAAAACAAAGTAATTCTTACATGTTTAAACTGCCAGGGTCAGCAAAGAATCCAACGACCTCCCTGCAGTATCTTTAAAGAGCTTTTGAAGACCTCTGGTATAGATTACTGTCTCTGAGCTCAGTCAGACTGAATTGGTAAGCAGCAGAGCATCACTTTTTAAGTCTTTCAACAGATTTTCTGTTAAATTACGGCTTAGTAAGTCCAATTACACAGTTCATTGTCCAAATGGCTGGGAAGCCCTCTCAGATCCCCTCTTGTAGAAAGTTTGCTTAGCAAGCTGGCCAATGCCAAAGGTATTACCTCTCATATATGCAAAATGTTAGTTATTCAATTGGGCGACCCATTATCAAAGATTAAAAAACACTAGACTGAAGACACGACCCTGGGCGTCTCTGAGGGTGATTAGCACTCAGGTTTAGGTAATGTAAACACAACATATAAAGAAATGAGTAACAAGTTTATTCAATTAAACATAACTGACAGATGGCGTGGAAGCTCTCAACAGCTTCATAAATTGCATTTGATTCCTAAAGACACTTGCTGGAGATGTAATGAGGAGGAAGCATCTATTCTACATATTCTCTGGACCTGACCTGCTCTTCAAGAATGTTGGAAGAGCATTATGGAAGTCATTTTTTTTAAATATTGGAAAGAAGGTTTAATATCACAGCCAAGCTCACAGTTTTAGGCTCCACAGTATAACTCCCAGACTCACAGTTCTCATCTTTTGAATAAGAGATGGCTTGTTCTTGCTCTGACTACAGCAGAAAGGATTCTATAAAGGATGAAGAAAAATCATCCTCCTTATGATGAATGACGAATGGCTGACAACTATTATTAAATTGGCCTCTTACGAGAAAGTGACGTATGGCCTCCTATGTAAAAAAAAAAATCAGTTTGATTGTACATGGTCCGCTTTTACCAAATGGATAACTGTAAAGTAGATTTGGACATGTTGGTGTGGCACATTGAAATATTTGTTGTATGTTCTACAAAACAAAAAACTCAATAAAATTTGCATTATTAAACAAATTGGGGCTTGGTCTTTGACTAGGCCATTCTAAAACATTGATCTAAACTGCACATTTTACCAGCTTTCCTGTTCCTGATTTTTAAAAGGATTCCCAGAGACTGATTCAGCTCCTAAGTCTCATAGGAGGAAAGTTGTGTTCAAGATGATATGCAGCATTTCTGCCACTCAGGAGTTATCGTGCATTAGCCAAAACCAGCTCAGAGCATCTTCTTTATTCATATATTCTGAACAAAGGAAGCTCAGCATGTCTTGTTTATTCATTTTGTCTGAGGTAACAACAATAAATGAAATAATAAATATGTCATCAGTTGCCTTATCCTCATATAACTGCAAATAATTTCACTTTGGTTTAATTTTAATAAGATTAAGCTTGATTTTGTCATCAAAATAACATTGTTTATAGAGTTTGTAGGCCTTTAGACAGACAGACTTTAGAAAGGTATTTTGTGAAGTTCTAGGGCAAAGCTGCCATCTAGTGGATGACTGACGAGCAGTTACTGATTATATATTAAACTATAAACTTCAAATCTGGTTTTAAGCTGGTGGTATGATTAAAAGGTTATTTAAATATTGTAGAAAACAAGTTCTATTAAGTAAGTAATTTGTTAGTGATGTATTGAATACTGATATAGAAAAGACGTTAAGCCAAACATCTGAATGTTTTTTAAAATTAATTCTATCCTTCGAAAACATTGCTTAAGAAAGCAGATCATGATCATTTCGTTGATATTTGCTTTGTTTAAAAGCACAAAATCAATAAAGAGGAGCAAAAATAGGTCATTTTAAGATAAACACTTAAAATGTGTCAAATTTTTGTAAT
Organism: Cyprinodon variegatus; assembly: GCF_000732505.1. NCBI lineage: Eukaryota > Metazoa > Chordata > Actinopteri > Cyprinodontiformes > Cyprinodontidae > Cyprinodon > Cyprinodon variegatus. The sequence continues at coordinate 176,183 of NW_015150954.1, forward strand.
TCAGGTCAGACAGGCATTCCAACCTATGTGCAAAGGATGTAGAGAAACAAAATCCAGAGAACCTTCTGTTCTAATCGCAACAAAAGGTACTTCTAAAATAAAACTATTCAGTCTGTGCTGAAAACATATTTTAAATTTTTAAATTAAAACAAAAGAAGTAAACCTTGTAGGAATTTTCTCACACTTTGATACTGCAAACACTCTTCCTATTATTTGTTGGTTAAACATAATTCAGAGGTTCTTTGCATAACAGGCAGGTAAAATGTTCAAGAGCTGTGAGATTATTTGTCAACACTGGAAAAAATCCATATCTAGATAAGTCATTTTTTCTTAAAATAAGTGCATTTGTTGTTGGATTGAGGAGATAAAAGAGAAATTTTGCCAATGGATCAACAAAATGTACACTTAAAGTAAGAAAACACAACTGCATTGAGATTTAAAAAACAAAAAAAAAAAAAAAACAAAAAACAACAAAAAAAACAGGACAATTTATGTTTACCACTAAAAAAACTAAACCATAGAGTAGGTGCTCTGGTCAAATACGCTGAAAATACAATTATTCAACCAAGAAGCAAAAACTGCAGGACCTCACCCCTGATCAGACTAGATACACCTTGAAAAACACAAGTTATGGCTGCATCATTATGTGGGGGTCCGTCTCTTAAGCAGGCATGAAGAAGCTGTTCCTAGTTGAAGTGCAGATATTTTGGAGATTAATGGAGGAACCTCTTGGGGAAAAGGCGTATAGAGGAGCGGAGGTTCACCTTTTGACAGGCAACCAACACTAAAAAGCAGTCTAGACATTGGAAAATTCAGTCTAGATGTGTAAACATGGTAGAAATGTACCAAATTTTATGCACATTATTTTGCTACTTTTCCCTGGTTTATCTCATAAACCCTTAAAAAAATACTTTAGTTTGTGGGAGTTATATGAAAAGTTGCAAGGCTTATAAATAGTTCAAGTCATATTCTGGGGCCTAGCAAAGTGGACAGATTTTGACCTTTGGTACTTAGAATTGTTTTAAAAGGGAAACTAAACCAACTTTTCAAAAGCAACCATTGGATGTAGATCAATCTATTTTTGGACCTCTTCTTCTTATGATTATTAGGGGTTTTTTCCTCTGTATTTATAGACTCTAAACAGCACCATCATCTTGATTATCTTACTTTCTGGATGAGACGGCAGGTTTCCCCTCTTCCGTTTACATGTGTTTAACCAAGAGCCACAAAGATGCAGGTCGACGATGCAGAGTGGAGGTGGACAAAGATCTGCATGGTTTGTGCAGGAAACATCCTGCTGCCTAATAGAAACCCCCACTGGCTGATAGAGAGCAACCAGCAGGGACAAACTGCTCCATGAAGGACTCCTGTGATAAAACTTCCTTTATTCACAATTAGAGATCTGTCGTTGTCATATTTACAAATACATGTTGCAAATAGTTACACCAAGAGACGTAGAGCAGAAGCACAGTTCAACACTGGTCTGAGCATCTCCAGAACCTCTCTCCCCATATTAGAAATCACATAATAAACGCAGTGTAATGGATTATAACAAGCTGGAGCTCCCCACTGGTCACAGGGACCAGTTTAGTTTTCAGTGGAATACTTCGACGAGCCAACAAGTGCTCCCTGCTGTTAATGATGCAGATGGATCCACATGTAAGGGTGAACAATCATCAGATAAAGCAAGCCATTAGGGTCAAATATTTGGCACTTTCTCAACTGGCCTTGTGAATAAGCTACAAAAAATAATTTAATGGGTGAGCATGGTGTATGGAACAAATCCATAGTGCCAAAGGGTGGAGGGGGTCCAGCTACTCAATAATAAATGCATGTTTCTGAATGTCAGATAAGGTGGTATTTAATGACTGGGTAACATTTTTATTTCTGACGCTCAGAAAAAAAGTCACAGGCATAAAACAGCATTCTAGCGTAGCATTTGTCAACCCAGGGTGATTTTTACATTTTTTTACTAAACTTGTTGAAAAAGTGAAGATATTTGACCCTCTTGGCTTGCCGTTATCAGAACATTTGAATATGCGTTTGGGTTAATATGCAGCAGCAAACGTATAACTCTGCAGCGTTCACGCCTCGCACTGCATTTCTAAATTAGGTCATGGCTATGAGAGGCATCCAAGAACTTTATGGGGTTACACAACTGCCTCGTCTTTACTTTTCTCAATCCTCTAAAACCTGCTTAGAGGAACAAATGATCAGTTCTCTAACAAAAAAAACAAAAAAAAGAAACTACCGGATTCACATGTGAAGGTAAAAATGAATAAAATTGGGCTAAATTTCTGTAAAAAGCAAGAAGTGTGAAAAATCTTTAGATCAAGAATTGGTGTAATTCCCCTCTTCACTTCTTATAGGTCTAAAACGCGATGTCACACCTCCGACTGTGTCCTCAAAAAATGCTTTCATTTAAAGTTCTAACTTGTCTGTGGCGGGTTTCATGCGCTGCCGTTCATCTCTTCCTGTTCTTGGAGGGAAACACAGGACAGATGATACAAAAAATTGTTACCGATCTGCGTCTGGACAAATTAAAAACATGTTACATTTAGGTGTCTTCATGGTCTGAAGATGTGGATTTGTTGTGTTCATCAATGGTGCTCTAGTGCTTTTGCAGTCAATACTTAGACTTGAACGGAGATTTAATCTATCGGCCGTAAATAGGACAACTTTCTCTTGATGTCTAATCTGGGGTTTAAATGGTGTTAAGGCCAATCAAGAAAATGTATATGCTGTAATCAATTTTTGGTCTATTAGTGCAACAACCTACTGATGGTTCTTTTTCAGTGTGAAATTCAACATAAATATCAAGTTGGAGACTTGGGCTTTGAAGCATAAACTTAGATAACCTTGTAATTACTCAATTTTGCCTTTCAATCCAATTCAACATAACTGCATTCTTTTAGAAAATATTTCCTGTTTGATCATCTTTAGAGGAAAAAAGCAACAACAAAAAAAAAAAAATCATCGGAATCAGTCAAATCTGAAATTGGCAGGTCTGACCTCTGAATAAGAAATTTATCAGCCAGGAAATCCATGTTTGGTGCATCTCTATTCATCTGTCCAGTCGGGCTTAGATGCCTCCTGCTTTGGAATTAAATTTCAACAATTTAACACATGAAAACAAAAATGTGCTTTGTAAAGAAACAATAAAGCCATCTTAACCTAAATTCTGTTAACAAAAAAACGGCCATACATTGAAGGAGAGGGGATTTAAGATGGCAGAAAAGCTCCGATAACTTAAGATATTTAGGAGGTATTAGAGATCATGGAGCAGGGGCCCAACAGACATGATGAAGGAAAACAAGAAGACATCATATGAGGTACATAAAACTACATCGACTTAAAAGGAGAGAGTAGTTTTACTGGTCTTGTACAATTTTAACAAAAAACAGGATTCCAGCGATTCCAGAATAACGTGATATAAACGAACCACACTCATCTGTCTTCTTCTCGTCCAATTGGAATAAAACGGATTCGGCCATATTTGGTTATTCTGTCCTGGGTTAGATATCAGCAACAACCACACAAACGCTGACGCAGAGCCCTCTGTGAGCGCCGTCCTGTGCAGATGAGGGTCAAATGGAGCTGTGTCAGTGCGGAGAGGGATGTGTGCACTCATTTTACAGATTTGCTTACAGGAACTTCCGGATTAACGATCGCCAGTGTGCGTCCTCACAAATACACAAGGACAGACATTAATCCACTGAACATTTGGGGTCAGATTAGATAAAATTTCATTGTGAGACACTCGGTTGAGCTTTAAACATTTGACTTAAAAAAGGCACAAACTACAATTTTCTGGTAAATTATTTAGATGTAAAATAAAAATCAAAACTTTTTCCTTCTTTTTTTTCTTTGTAAATCAACATTTTTCAGCCATAAACGTAGATATAATCACCGACTCTTCCTAGACAAGTCGTTATTTCCTCAATTGTTCAAAACCTAAGGTTTTTCCACCGAAATTGTTTTCTTTCCCCAAAGTGCAATAAAAATAAGAGAGCTTAATATCTTCTTTCACTCATTCTTCCACAGTACCTGAGGCCAGTGACTGTGCTACAAAGACCACGTTAAAGGATGTAAAGAAAACCGGGGAGGAAAGAACTGAACTCCAGAATACGACAACATGAAAACAAGCTTAGAATGCAGGGTTTGAGTCTGAAAACTGAGGATTCACTTACCAAAAAAAAGAAAAAAAGAAAAGAAAATACATAAAATTCAGATTCGGTTCTAAAGATGAAATGCTTCCTTGTCTCTCAGATTAAACATCAGCATAGTTCACCTTTTACTCCTTTTACCTTGTTCCCAAAATACACACCAAAAGAAAAAAAAAAAAAAAAAAAAAAAAGAGAAAATGTATTTCCTACAGAGCAGATTTCTTTCACTCGAACCACCTGAATGGTTTCCCCTGATCAACAGCTGATCCAACAAATTATCTTCTGCTTGGAATCTAGAATACAACAACTGCGTCAAACGGCATCTTGTTTTTTTTTGTTTGTTTTTTGTTTTTTTTATATCCACGCCACTGTATTTGAGTTTCAGCGTTACAGCTTTTATAGGTTTCCTCAAGCTCCCAGGTGTAATGCAGGTATGTTTTTAATTTGTCTGGAAAAGAATCAAATGTCTCTTGTGAAGTCAGTAGGACTGCAACATTCCTTCAACTCGGCAGGAGCCGCGGGGAGCGCCGGGAACGGGAGAGGGAGGAGCGCAAAGGAAGGAGGTACATGATGGCAGGATGGGAGGGGGGGTAGTGAGGAAGAAAGGGGGCTGATGTGTAGTTGCTTCCATTAAAACTTGACAGTGACCATAATGTTTCAAGTCGTCTCCATCCTTTTCCTTCACTTGTGCCTCTGGAGAGCTTTCCTCTTTCTCCTTTTGAAGAAACAACAGCACCTGCAGGGAAACGACCCATCAGAGGTTAATTCTTTACAAGCTGAATTTCAGGGCTGAGAAACTCTGAACCTTAAAGCTACATCACTAACTGAACTACAATGATTTTTAAAGGGAGATAATCAAATATAGTGACAGGCATACCTGCTACCAAAATACTGATTAGTCTACAGAGATTCACTTTAGCTGCACAGATTAAACTGAACTGAAACCTATGAGCAAACTGCCTACGAGAGGTCAGGAAGTATTTGAAATCATTTGTTAGCATACTTGGTTTCATCAATCACGTCAACCTCAGTGGGAGCAGTGATGGGAGCGTTGGAGTGTCCGGCTGTGGGATCATCCGTGTTCAACTCGCCATTTGTCGAGCTCATCACCTGAACCATTACAACCAAACAAACAAAAACAAAACAACAGAGGACATCATATTGCTGAAATATAGATGACTAATAGGCCAAGTTAACAATAGACACCTCAAACTATGTATACTTTCAAATAAGGACAACCTATCCTGGACTTAAATGCTAAAACAACACAGAAGTTGGATCATATTCCTCCCCTTAACTCTCTAAAAATAAAGTTCTCTACAGCAACAGCAGCTCTTTCTTTTGTTTTCAACAGATCAGTGCTTTACAAAGAAATGGTTGTTGTTTATAACTAGATTTAAAACAAACCAAAGTGGTTTTAGGTGTCAGAGACTTTTTACAGTCACCCGACTCTGAAGAGCCAAGGAGCTACTTGCCTGGAATGAAAAGGAGGAGAACAAGATAAACCTGTTTGGACTACAGACACTGATAGAGGTTTGGTCTTTAAAATCTGCAGTTCTACTAACAAACACCAGGTGGCGCATTTGTCCCACATTAATATTTGTGGGAGAAAACGTATAACAATCTGTAGGTAGAATGAGGATAAATACTTCAGTTGTTTTGTCACTTTCTAGAAAAACTACTTATCTGCTAAGAGTTCAAGTTTTAGATTTTTTTTTTAAAGCAATTTCATCAGGTGCATCTCAATAAATCCCTAAAAATGTATTACAGTAACTGAATTAAAAAAAGAGGAACTCATTACTAATTTTATCATCAATTTCTGATCATTGAATTATTTTGGCTATCAGCTAAGACCAACTCTGTTAGGAAAATTCTTATATTGAATATTAGTTTACAAAAAAAAAAAACAGATCTGTAAATTCTGATCAGTAATGTCACTCCTGTAAAGTATGTTCACCTATTGCACAGCGTATGCATTCAGTGACTCTTGATAAGGACACTTTGGTAGCTTTAACAGTAACATAAGGGAAGGTAACTTTACTATTACAAATAGGTACATTTCTTTTTGATAAGAAGTTTTTTTAGAAGACGTTTCACCTTTTCTAAAGACGTGTTTTAAAAAAACTTAATGCCCTGTTGTGTAAACTGAACTTTTTCAAGCTTAACCATGACCTGGATGAGTGAGAAACTTCAGATATTTTTTATAAGAAAATAATTTTGATTTTATTTTATTTCTAAATTGAAAGCTTTGGCTTTGGATGACAGATAAATGGTAGGAACTGTTTATTTGTGAGTCAGGAGTTGACAATAGGAATACCACAGCTGTGCTGGGAATCCCCCTAAAAGTGTTACATGTTTTGGCTTCCCTATATTTTTAAGGCTCCAGTTATGCCTATGCGTTTCCTTTTCCTTCCACTAAACTTTCTATAAATAACCCTGGATGCAACCCTCTGAATAGATAGCTAGCAATGACTTCAAAGAGGATGGGGTGATGGAATCTTTTTAGTAAACTGAATTATGGCATTTTTATTGCTCATAATCATCAAGATTAAAACCAAGTAAATCCCTAATGTGTGCAAAGCATTAACATGAGTTCTCCTTTTAATCCAAATTACTTAAATGTTCTTTTCAATGTCATTCTGGTCAAATGAGATGCACCCGCCGATCATGAGGTTGAGATATCACATTTGCATGGCTTTTGCTGAAAGCTGCCTAGAAGCAGGAGAGCTTTTATTCAGCAATGAGAGCAACATGCACAGCAGCACGCCGGGTTCAGAGTCTGACTACCAAAACACAAGCAACAAAGAAAGCATCTACCATGCAAGCAATGTGGGTTTGGTGAGAAGCGGGGAAGTCTGTCACAAAATTACATGCATTCATGCATTAGCTATCAGAGCAGCAGCAGTAGTGGTACCTGAACAGAGCCCCCCAGCCGCTCAGCTGTGAGGTGCGACCCAATAGTCTCCTTATTGGTCACCGGGGTGGGCTGAGACTCACTTCCTTTGGGCTCAGGTGACTTGATACAAAGCAGAACGTGTCGAGGCAGGTGGGCAGGAAGTAGTGAGAATAAAGGAGGGGGAAGGGGAGAGAGGGTTGCAGGTGAGGTGAGGGGTCAAGGGTGAGGTGATGTGTTGTATTGGAAGGGAGTGAGGGAGCAACACGGAGGAAGGGGGAGTAAATGAATAAAAAAAAAAAGAAAAACAAAAATCAAATTAAAGAAGACATCTCCCAAGCAGAAGCAGGCTTGTTAAGACAAACTATGTTAATAGAGGAGTAAAGGAAGAAAACATTTATTTTGAAGCAAACAAATCAGCTCATGCAGACATAAAAAAACAGCCTTGATTATCTGGTCTCACTTGATTTTCTATAAAAAAAGACGTTAATCAATCTTTGCTGATTTTATAATGATTTGCGCTTCAGCCAGAAACTTAAGATTTTACTTCGTCTGAATTTTTCCCCAAGTCCTGCTCTGATTTACAACGGAGTTTCCTTCATCTAGGATGTAACAGCTTTTCTGAGTCATGACCAATGTGCACAGCACAATAGGAGGTGCTTCACCGGCATTAAAAGATGGCACGTTGTTTCCAAGCCAATCACATTAAATCCAGAGCAGTAAAAAACCAAGGGGTGGAGCGGGGAAGCTGGAGTCCACTGTAATAAGTCAGTCATATAATCTGATGCACTCCTCAATAGCGTTGCAGTAAACGATGAGTCAGACTCAACAAGCACAACAACCTTATCTGTACCATTATTTATGACAATCAGCCATCGTTTAAGGATGTTTTCTGCATAATAAATCTATCAAATTATTCCTCGCCTACACATAAAAACAGGCTCAGATTGCATGCTAACATAAAACACTACACTTTGTCACACACTAAGCATGTAATTAGTCATCACTGATATGAACAATGCGGTTTGCATTTTCAACTCATGCAGGCAATGACTGCTGCTTAGAGTGGCAAGATGTGGAGACTCGCAGTGCCTTGAACAACGTATCCATAATCTGAACTCATTCACATTTTGTCCCGTTACAACCACAAACCCCTGCGTATTCTATTACGCTTTTATGTCACAGACCAACACAGAGGAAGCTTCAGAGGCAAGTTTTCTTCAGTGAGACAATTTATAGCTCTGCGCTCCAGAAAACTGGCCTGTGGGAAAGTATGATCACAAAAACTCCACAAAGGAAAAATACATTTCAAATCCCATTTGCTTGGCAAGCTTTTGGCATGTGGACAATGGTTATCTAAGACCTAACCTGATTTTGTCATCTGTAAGCAAAGCCCTAAATAGCAGGATTAGAAAAAATAAAGCGGTGTCAACATAATCCTGAACACACCATTCCCATGGTGTAACATGGTGGTGATAGTATAATACTGTGGGACGGATTTTCCTTAGCAGAAAGTGGGAAGGTGGTCAAAGCTGATAGCAAATTAACCTCAACAAAATATAGTTTAATGCTAAAGAAACACAATAAAAACTGTAAACTGGAGTTCAGGTTTGCCTATAAGCAGAAAATAAAGATGCATGGTTTATATCTGGGTTTAGACAACTTTTAGATGTGACACACCTGAATCCAGTTGCTAAATGACCTCATCATCCAGTCAGGCTCTACAAACTCCTCTTAATGACCCAGTTATTTGATTCATGAGGAATGAAGCACTGACTTTAAAATCTCAGATTGAAATCAAAGCACCTTAGTCAAAGTCTAGACCTACATCCAATGAAGAATCTGTTGAGTACTGCTGTACACAGACGCCATCAGTCCCTTCTGAATTATCTAAAGCTGTATAAGATGAGTAGAGGCAAACCCCAAAAACTTGCAGCTGTACATCCAGGTGAATGGAGGTTCTAAAAGTTATTGACCCAGAGGAGCAAATTCATTGCCTCTTACATCATTTTTATTCCAATGAACAATTATGTGCTACTAGGCGTCTACCACATAAAACTGCAGTTGTAACGAGACAAAGGTGAAAAGATTCAAGAGGTATAAATAGCTTTTCAAGGCACTGTATGGGAAGCCATAAATTATGCTTTGTTGCCCCTCATGATGGCGCATATCTGCAATTTTTCCACTTCAGCATTATGTTATCTTAAATTTTATAGGTAGCTGTCTGATAAGGACTTAGGAAAAAAATGAGCGTGAACAAGAACCAGCCTTGTTCTCCAGGAAGCTGCTTGTATGATAAACCTACAAATGTGGTCAGGCATGGAATGAAGATCATTTAGGTAAGTGGGCTGGGTTTGCGGATGAAAGGTGGTGATCTCACCTGGTTTTTGGTCTGCTGTTGTGCTTTGTCTCTGTTGCTGGCCTGCTGGGGCGTGTCACTGGGGATAGGGCCTATCGGGGTGGGCTGTATAAAACAGAACAAGAAAATTAGCCTTAAAACTGACTTTATTTTGTCTTAATGTCTGTGAGAAAAAGATGTGACGGTAAGAGGCGCTCACGAGAGATTTGCCGACCCAGTCGTACTCATAATCAAAGACGTAGCCGTTCCTGTCAAACAGATCAGTGAAGAGCTTCCTTAAGTAATCATAATCTGGCTTCTCAAAGAAGTCCAGCCTCCTCACATAGCGCAGGTAGGTGGCCATCTCTTCTGTTACAAAAGAAAAAAAAATAAATAAATAAAAAGGCAGTGAGAACAAACCCCCAAAGAATGGAGATACAGGAACAAAGAAAATGGTTGCTTCTACTGACCAGGAAAGCTCTCACAAAGCACTTCAATAGGGGTTGCTCGTTTGGTGTCTCCGATCTTCTGATATCTTTCTTTCAAAGTGTCAGCCTTCAAGGAAAACAGGTTATTATATATTATTTATTCTTTTTAAAACATGTGGCATATGTTGTTTTAAACTGAAAAGATGATCAAATCTTTTAAATATTAGGTTCGGCTGATGAAAATTCCTCTGGCTTTTTCCTGTGATATTTATAGTACTTAAGCCTTGTTTGTATAAATCCGACACGACCCTCAGGATTTTAAAATTATTCCTCAATACGTCACTGAAACACTTCTGCTTCAAGCAGCAGCAGTAATGGTTTAGTACACAAAGCTATAAATAAGTACTTACCGCATTTTTTTTTT